>NW_010226403.1:34462-42609 GCF_000690775.1 Eurypyga helias
ATGGAGTTACTTTTAGAGGATGTCTTTAAAAGTCACTAATGGGTGTCAGGAGACAAAGGAAAGCTGTGTTAGGCCAGGCAGAAAAAGGGACTTGTTTTCCAGCAGATGTTCTGCAACTCCATAGCTTCGGAAAAAGGAAGTACAGCCAGACTGGGCTCTGTCAATTCTGAATTGCTGCGCAGTTTTGACTCGATTTTTCTGTTGCTGATGTTTTGGGTTTTTTTTAAATCATAATTCAAATTAATCATTAATTATTCTTCCCTCTTAGCCAAGCCATCTGGTTATCTTCACACGGCCTGCTGCAGAAATCAGGGAAGACTCCCACTCTCTAATAATAGATGAAAATGGTGAAGTATCTACCTGTGATTTCAGCATGCTCTGGGTTTAAAAGAGAGGGATGGAAAAGGTCTTTCATCAGGAACTGCGGCAGATTGAATGGTAGAAGCCCAAAGGAGAAGAAATGAATTATTTTGAATTAAATTGGACAGAAGCCACATATCCCATAAACACCCACCAGCATGCGAGGGAAGAAGTCACCACAGAAATGTTGTGCGATGGAGCAGGAATTTCCCCAGCGTTTGCTTGGCCCTGCTCTACAGCTGCTCTTCTCTTGCCCAAGATATGCAACAAAACGGGAACGTGTGTGTTTGTTTATGGGAGCCTCCTGACAGCTGAGCCCGAGCCAAGCAGGAGCCGCAGCTCCTCCGGATACACACGCTGCCAAGTTCATCTCCTCTCTCCTGGTGGGAGAACGTCCCCATCCGACCCCAGCGGGCTGCAGGTATGGACTCTCCGGCCGCCCCCAGCTCACCCTCGGCTGATGAGGGTCTGTTTGCATCTGGGTTTTATGCTCCTGAGTCTCCAGTGTGGCCGGATGAAGGCGTAAGCCTAAAAGTTGTCTTAAAAGAACGAGTTATTTGCTAGTAACGCTATTTATTTTTCCTGCACATTTTTTAAAGCTTTTATTTTTAAGACACGTGGCTCCCAAAAGTAGCAATTGCTTCTTCCTTAAGAAAACATCACTCCGGCGTTGCGATCTTTCGGGACACGTGGCATGGCTTTTTTAACACATGCACAGAGAATGTACCAGTGCAGCCCAAAGGTGGCAAAGGCGGTTTTGATGACAACGATTTTTTCCCTAATGGAATGTTCTCCTTCCCTAGGAACTGAATACATCTTTTATATGGCATAATGAGATGCACAGGTACAACGGGGAGTAAAGGAGGCTTTGTCCTGCCTTTGCCATGCCAGGCAGCGCTTTGTGCCAGCGATGGTGAAAGGACTCCAGTAAAACCTTCTGCCTCCGTCCACCTCCCCCATCCCCTCCCGTCTTTTGCCTCCCAACTGTCTATTTTCCTGCTACGGCGTGTGGAATTGTCCCTCGTATCCTCAGGTTTTCAGCTGACAGAAAATGGTGTTTGCCCCACTGAGTGTAGCAGGGTGCTGCCAGGAACTGGGCTCAGATTCCGTTATTTGTGACCTTATTTACCTATTTATTTATTTATTTAGGCCCTGTCAAAAGCAGCTTAAGTCAAAACTAGGCCTTGTAATTTTACAGCGTGCACTGTTACGTATCCCCTGCCGCGAAGGGCAGCAAGCATTGGCACAGCAATAGGGACAAATATTTTGTCGATGTCCCTTGAGCAAATTCTCATTTCAGCTTAAAAGTGCAAACCCGATGCCGAGAATACTGAGTCAGCAGTGACAGTTCACATCTAGGAAGAACATTGGATATGGTTTCCCGAGTATCTTCCAATACACACAGATACTAAATGTCTTTGTGAAGTTGGGTTTAATAGATAAAGCAGTGCTTTGCTTGCCATAAAAATAATGGTGAGGATGAGAGCTGGCAAGTCTCTCACCAGACATTAATACTGATTTGGTTTGTTCTAATTAAGTACTCATAATAATGAGAAAACAGAACTTTCTCTTTTGCTAAACAAGGAATCACAGAATCATTTAGTTTGGAAAAGAACTTTAAGATCATCAAGTCCAATTCTGAGCCTGCCACTGCCAAGCCCACCACTAAACCATGTCCCTAAACACCACATCTACATGCCCCTTAAATACCTCCAGGGATGGTTTTCCATGGTATCTGCATCACGAGGGATGGAACAAGTGTGTGCTTCACTTAACGTTATTCTGCTGAAATGCTGTTTGCATTTTTACAGCAAACACCAGTCTGTCCTGGTGGATCACAGCTTTTTCTCCCTGCTACAGAAAGCAGGTTCCTCTGTGGGGTTAAATCTCAGAGCAGCTCAGTCAGTCACAGGCTGTAGATGCAACAGCCTCTCTACTATCACTGAGTAAAGACCCTGTGCAGCCCTGCTCCTGCACAGCTACAAGGAACCATCAAAGGTGACAAAGACAGGGTGTTCCTGGCCA
Organism: Eurypyga helias; assembly: GCF_000690775.1. NCBI lineage: Eukaryota > Metazoa > Chordata > Aves > Eurypygiformes > Eurypygidae > Eurypyga > Eurypyga helias. The sequence continues at coordinate 36,848 of NW_010226403.1, forward strand.
AGTCTGCTGCAAACCCGACATGAAAATGTAGCCATAGAAAGCCTGGAGCATAACAAAAGCTACTACTTATTAATCCACCCGGGCCCAGATTCCTATTTACTAGGCACTCCATAAACACAAAACAGCCAATGCAAAGCTCTCTTTGTCTAAAGAAATGACGTCCTCGGTGTGAGACCAGGGACAGCAGATGGGAGAGCGCCGGGAAACAATGAGACAATGCCGGCTGGCGGGCGAGATACGGCCCCAACACTCGGCAGCCGAGCACTGCCAAGGACGTGGTGGCAAAGGGGTGTTGGGCAAGTGAATCAGAAGAGGAGCTGTTACCACTGAACCAGGACTCACGAATAAAATCTTATCCAACCGTGATGCTTTCAAGATTTTCACTTTTTGTCTGAAAGTTGCCCAGTAAAAATGACTTGCTCGCCAGGCAGCAAGACCCCAGTGTCACCTGCACCCATGCTGCAAACTGTTCTGCTGTCAAACTTGACGCAAAAAGCGACACTCAGCCAGTAGTTACCAGTCAGGATTCAAACTGGCACCAGCACCACTGGTTTACCAGCCTAGACGTTTATTGAAGTGAATAGGAAATACTAATGCTGTAAATCAGGAAAAAACTGAGGCTTTTCAGAAAAGAGAAAGGAAGACCGATCCGGACACTAGCGAAGAGCACTAATTTCATTAAAGGATTATCCTTCATAGAGGATTTTCTCTTTTATAAGGTTGAAATACTTCCTATCTTTGCTTAAGCTCTATGGAGAGTACCCGAAAGAGCCCAGGGCTTGAGGTGCCTGCGCTCCGCAGCGAGCAGGAAGGGGGGTCTTCCAGAGCCTGACCCTGGGCACCCGTGTTCAGCTCCACCTCTGGACCCCCTTGGTGAGACTACTGGCTACAGGGGAACAGGAAAGAGATCGAGCCTTTAAATACCACTACACCCCCTCCCCCTCTCCGCTTCCAATTCAGCAAAGTACTTAAGCTCATCATCTTCCCACTTATTTTAATAACGCAGCATTGGCACTGGTTTAAGGACGTTATCTTTCGTTGGCACAACTGCAATGGATAATCAGTCATGACAAGAAAATGCCTAAAGCATTTCTTAGGCTTTAGGTTTGGGCTTCCAACCAAAAGTCTGGGGGTTGGTTAAAAAACATGGATATGATATTTTGTATAACTAATTTCTTTAATGGCATAAAACTGTAAAACTTTTCTCGTACATAAGAGAGAGACGGTGCTCTCTGTGTTTTGACAAAGTATTCTGAACATGCTGATATCACAAAATAAGAGTTGTTTTCTAAATTGCTGTTATAAAAAGCCTAAATTAGGACAGGCATTTGGACCCTTCTAATGGGAATAAATCAGAAAAGGATCTGCATAAACAGAATCTGTTTCAGAAGTCTAAATGCCCCAAGATTTTCCCATCAGAACTTTGGATATATGTTCATGTTTAAATAACATGGTCAAGGGATGCTGCAGATGCTGTTACAGCTGGAAAAAAAAACACGTTACTGGTCCTACGAAAAAAAAACTCCCTTACTTTCTACTGTCAAGAACTCCCAATGCCATCTTCTAAGGTCCTTCTCAGGACATGACAATCCTGAAAATGTAACAAGCACTCCATCCCCTCAAGTGTCAAAGCTGTATCTTCGTGCATCCCGGTGATGAGAACTTCCTTCCGTAGATAAAGGCAACAGAAAAAGGCCACTGTTCCTGTTTTCAGTGTTCATCTCCTTGCACAAAAGAACATCACTCAACTCCAATGCTGTATTTCAGCATGGCTCACCCAGCTTTGTCTGTCTGACTTCATATGCTAATGAGAACTCTAAAAAAATCCTCTTTTCTCATCATATGCTTTCTGACAGCAAGACAGAATGAGCGTTCTGTGCCCAGAACACAGCTACCAAAAGGAAAAGGTGGCTGTATCTCGTCAGAAGAGGCCTAACTTCTTCAGTCTCTAAGCTCACAAGAGATCCTGACACCACTGTTTCTTATTCTGAACTTAATTTGGTATTTGGGGGGAACGGGCTCGTTCACCCTCGTATGCAGACTTCCCAGCCCGTGAGTGGGAGGCACCTGACAGAGCTGAAGAGACACAGAGGTGCACAGGTTGCACCAGTACAGTCGTCTGAGAAGAACAATGTGTAAAAAACATGAACACTAACTTTCTACCTGGTTTGAAACAGGCTCTGAATCTTATTGCTCATTTCCCTTACAAATTCAAAAATCTGAGAAGAATTTCCTATCACATCAATGTGAGTATCGTAAGGAATGATCAAAACGTAAGGGTAATGGGGTTTTAGACTTTCACACACCCACTTATATCTCCGCTTTTCATCTCTGGTGTGCTTCTCAAAGCAGATCCTTTCTTTACGTAAAGCATTATGGAGCTTTCTAGACTCATTTTCAATTTTCTTTTTGACTCTTAATACCTGTCCAGCATCAGACCTACTTCCAGCATTCTCAATACACACTGTGGTTATATCACCATCAGTGGTGTCAGAAATTACAACATCATGTACTAGGAATGTCCTGGAAAAAAAGCACTTCATGTAACAATACACATCCGTGTCAAGAACAACCACTTGTTTTTCCCTATCTGCATCATGAATGAAATTACTCGTCTCCTGGGTCAGTCTGTGTTGCTGTAGCCTCCTCCTTGGTCTCTGGTGAGATTTACTTTCTTCTCTTTTGTTCTCCTCTGGAAGGGATTTTGCTTTTAGTAAGAGAAAGTCTCTTAGCAACTTGATCGCTGGAAACGACCCCTGAACAGAAATATGCCCGTTGGATTGCAAAGGACCGAAGCTCAAAGCGGTGCTCTTCTTTTTAAATTCTTCTAACAGATCTTCTAAAACAAACTGATCTTTGAAAACAGACATGTTGAGGACAGATGTGACAGAGCTGAAGACCTAGAATTTTGAATCAGAGAAGTTAAGTAACAGTTAACACAGCAATGGAAGCACAAGGAGGTAAATTATGAATGAGCTTACATTTTCACAGTAACGGGTTACTTCCAGTAGGTAGTGTCTGGGCAATCTCACGTCTTTTAGTTGATGCTCGTCCTTCTTTAGAACACTCTCTGCAACTAAGAGAAAGCAGATTCACTTGGTCAGCAAGATAACACCTGATTGCCAGTCTGACGGTGGAATGCTTCCGAGGGGGGTTTCTCTTGATGCCTTCCCTAACAACTTCCCACACATACACGCAGGCAATTCAATACTCTTGCCTAATATTTTACGCATTAGTCAAAATTGTTCTGAGAGAGACAGAAGCCTGCCTTCTTAGAACACCAACTGGCAGAGGTTTATTCTCATGACAAAACCCTTATCTGTTATTTACAGTATAAATCTGTTCCTAAAAAGAAACACAACACGTGCTTTGCACTTTGTTCAGTCATGATTTCACTGAATAGCAATAAAATCCTCAAACTTTGACTGACTAAAAGAGAGGTGCTAGTCTCCCAGTTCTATAGAATTCTAGTACCAGTAAACAATTTTGAATCGTTCCGTTTGGGGTTAACATTGTAGGGCTAATTCCTTGGGGGATGCCTGTATTTACTATAGTATATTAGTCTGAATACCTTCTTGATCTTCAAAGGTTACATAGGCGACTCCTTTTCTCGTGGTTGGATATATTACTTCTTCCACATCTCCACCGTTGTTCTTCAACTTTTGGAAATGAATCACCAGTATGTCACTCATAACATCATTGTGCAGAAGGCCATCTGGAACACCAGCGATGACAACTGTCCTTGCTGATTTAGCAGCTTGTCCTGTTGCCTGCGCAGAGAGACATGGCACGCTGTAAACGCAGGGGGTACCCGTGACCTCCGGCTGAGGTTACCCGGATTCAGCCTGATCCGAGTGACTCCCCTTCCTTTTGCACAGACAACATGCGTATTTAGTAGCTAATTAAGAAGGCTGCTGAATCAGAGCTCAGTGAATACCAGGTTCCCTCAGGCACCTTTACATTACTGTGCAGTAAAAAAGGGCTGACTCTTAAGCCTAATTTACACCCTCTCGGTATTTTCTTTTCTTAGAGCAGTAAAAATTAGAACTAAATTTCTCAAAATGGTCCAGTGTCACAGTGATGAGGTTGTTTCCTCCAATTCAGAATTTCAAGAGAACGAAAAATTTTAATTGCATGCACTGTTCAATAAGGATTATTTTTTGTCAGAGTGGAAGGGTCAGATTCAGACTGACCTTACTTGTTCAATTCACGAGAGCTGGGATCTAGGGCTGTGCTCTGATTCATCTCTCCACTTATTAAATGGTAAAATTGGAAGAACATAATCCCAGTCATCTGAGACTCGCAGTGCGTAAAACAACTAACTACACACATGATTTTCATCAGAGGCCAACCTCCCAATGCTGCAAACATGAAACCCATCCTAAATAGGATTTGCATCCATGTCTTGTTAAGAAAAGCGTATTTTCTTTCCATTCTTGTTACACAGACATAAACAGTAATATTTCACTGGGAATATCACAGCAAAATGACTGTAAATGGTGAAACACTGAGTAAATTTTACAGCAGTTCATTGACTTTTCAGAACAAAGAAAATAGTATGTCTGCACGGCAGCGTTCACAGACAGCCAGTAACTTCAGAGCGACTGTGATCGAGGTCAGTCATTCCACCTAAATTCTTGAGACTTCTCTTACAAAGTTTCCTCTGGACCTGGGCTGCATAAAACATTAGGGCCAGCACGGCAGTTATAAAGCCTGCAGAATGTGCCGCCGGGGGCGAATGCTTCGTTGACGTGCATCCAAAGCTCTGCGGACCACCACCGTGGTGTTCCTGAAGGGAGTGAGGAGACAGATTCAATGAGACTGTGCAACCATGCAAGCTTCTAATTCATGGAGACATGAGGCCTTTTTTTATCACCCATCAAATTTAAAGAGGCAGGAGCTTTAATTATATTAGGCAATTATTTTGGTGATAATGTTCGTGCGAAAGCAAGTTTCTGCACTAATGAGACAACATGAAGAGAATATAAACAGGGTGCTTCCAAGATTGACAGAGTTTTATGTAGGGTTTTCTCACGCTTCACACCACCAATGCAGCCTGTGCACGAGCGGGAGCACTCAGCTGCCAGACAGCATCTCACACCTTGCCAGCTGGTATTTTGGAGCAACACTCATGCCTACCATTGGGGTTAGGAAAAAAAACCCCAACAACCCAGAACTCACGAACATACAGTTCGTTTGTGCTGAAGTCTGCAAGTCTGCGTTCAGCGGCTGCTGGCAGACAGAAACGCAGAGCTGCAGAAGGTGCCGCAGTGATGTGGGCGGGCGGGTAAGGGAGAGGAGCGCTGCGATGCCGATCACTGGTGACCAAAGGGTCCTGCGCACAGCCAGGCCGTGTGTTTGCTATTTCTTGGCAAATCTGCCACACGGATCAACGCTGACAAGAGATCAGATATGAAACCCAGAGACTTCATCGCTCCTCGCTGTTATTAAAAAACCTGAAATATTATAGAATCATAGAATCACGGTTTGGGTTGGAAGGGACCTTAAAGATCAACTAGTTCCAAACCCTCTGCCATGGGCACCTTCCACTATCCCAGGTTGCTCCAAGCCTCATCCAGCCTGGCCTTGGACACTCCCAGGGATGGGGCATCCACAGCTTCTCTGCACAACCTGTTCCAGTGCCTCACCACCCTCTCCATGAAGAACATCTTCCTGATATCCAATCTAAACCTCCCCACTTTCAATTTAAACCCGTTACCCCTTGTCCTGTCACTACAGGCCCTTGTAAAAAGTCCCCTCCC
>NW_010226403.1:42835-43548 GCF_000690775.1 Eurypyga helias
CAGAGTACAGGGGCAGAATCCCCTCCCTCGACCTGCTGGCCACACTTCTCTGGATACAGCCCAGGATACGGTTGGCCTTCTGGGCTGCCAGAAAGCCCAGAATTAGTGTTGTCTTGAGCACAATGAACCTTTCAACAGAGGCACAGAAACATGTACGTAGGCAGCTGTATGAACTTAGTAGCCAAATGTTCTATCTTGGAAGATGTTTTGGAGGAGTGCCTAATAAGGACTATGTCCTTAAAGATTAAGACATCCTGGACAAAACATGTAACTATGTATATTTAAGAATATATGGTCAGCTTTTGGCATGAAAATGATGTCCTAAGCTGAACTACCCTCATCATAATACTAAAAATCACACCCCTTAGTTTGGAGACCCGGCCCAAGAAGAGACCCTTCCCCTCGAAGCGCGCGTAGTATGTTTTTACTTATGTAAGGCATATGTTACTGAAGTGAGCAATCAGCCTTACGGGGCTGCCCCATGGTCTGAGAACTGTGGTAAGAACACGTATCAAGTTCGGGACTTTCTGGAAATCGCTACTCTTGTTTCATCCCGCATCCAAACCTGCGCAACTTCCTTAACAAAACCGACACCCCGTCTCTGTGTGTCGTCGCACACCGGGAAGACTATCACGACAGTCGTAGCAGTGAGGGGAGGTCAGACCCGCTGCCACCACCACCAGAGCAGCAGGCCGCGATGCAGCGCTGCCTCA
>NW_010226404.1:0-4210 GCF_000690775.1 Eurypyga helias
ATTTTATTTTATTTTATTCTAATTTTAAAGCCCATTCTAAAGCATGTTGCTGTCAATAGAAATCCAGTTAAGGCTTTAGTAGACACTGGATCATCATGAAAAATGTCTTTATTATGAACATTCTGGAAGTCAGATGGGCCAATATTTAGAGAAAATTTTCATACCTACCCTAAATTTCCTTCTGTCAACACAAGAAGAAACTGTCAACACAAGAAAGCCCTGTGTTATGGTGGTGGTTTCTTGTGGGTTTTTTTTGTTAAAATTATTTTTACATTAAAAAAATGACCAGATGAATGTTCTGACACCAAAAGCCATACAACAACCAAGACACTTTTAGCAGACTGCTCGGTAACCAGCAATATGCAGGTAGAGGTACACAGATACAGGCAACAGAAAGGTGCAGGCTCTTCAAGGTCAGTCGAGCACCTACATTAGGTGCCGAGTACAGGAGGGGTAGATATCTTTCCTTTTCCTCCTTTGCACTCTATTTTTAGTGTACTTGAGGATCAGCTCATTAAAATAATTATTAATGGCTGGTGCTGGGTCTGGTACTACGTGGAATTGACATCAGGGTTTCTGAAGGTCTGCAGTGTTGTCCTCTGTGGATCAAATCTCTCATCTATCCCGCAGTCCCTGTGTTACTATCTCACGTCAACATCTCCCTGCTATGATGAGGATGCTCCCCTAGGACCAGTTGAATGGACCTTCAATTACTTTTTGTTTCCTCAGATTCACTAATTAGAAAAGGAAGAATTGTTTGGTGAATTAAACACACTGTCTTTATCACAAATACCTGTACAGATACTACTGGTTTAATACATAAAGCCTGCGTTTAGACACAGTGACTGCCTCCCCGCTAAAGCTCAAGAGAAATCATGATACAAAATCAATGGGATTGCTTACTCTCACTCACTAGAAATAGGGATCATGATTCTCACAGCCAGCAGCTCTAGGTAGCTGTACTTGTGAATATATATTTGTTAATATGTATGAAAGTGTTTGACACGACTCAAACAAAAAGCACTATGAGCCACATGCAAAGCTATAATTAAACTCTAGGACCCAGATGAAATGGGAGCTCAGTCTGAACCTCTGCTGGGTGCTGTTCGCCAAAGCCAAGGTCCGAGCAGCGACGTTCAGCACAGCAAACTCCAGCTCCAGCTCTCGCCACTACCTGTGACCAAGGCCATGGGACCCATTAGCGGAAGGAATTCCCTGGCCAGGTCTAGAGAAGCTGTGCTGATCCATTTTCAGCTGCGAGCCACTCTCGCTTCTTTGACGCAACATGGTTTCTTCATGGCCCCTGCGAGCTTTCCCACTGCAGCTAAATACGTCAAACGGGCAGACCTGTAAAAACGCAATGTTCCATCAGCCCTCAGGGGCACAAGGAGGACACATACTGAGGCTCTGCTGCTGCACTATGCCTGCCCTGCTCCTCTTGCTGCTCTGTCTGCCCTACCTATTTAATCTTTACTAATTTGAAGAAACTCCTCTATCCAAACCGTGCAGTTGTATTCCCTAGATCTGTTCTCTGTCTTTGTGCTAAAGCTGCTTCCTCTGCAACTAACAGGCTTCAGTAAGTTCTTTGAAAAGAGCAGTTGGATTTAATGGCATGCAAATAAATCACATATAGAGGGACTGAGGAAAGCTAGAGCTGTACACAAGTAGTAAATAAAGCTATTATTTTCTCCTTGTCTGATCCAAAAGAAAGAGCGAACAGCGTCGGCATGCTTTCATTTAACAGGCACCATTTCCTCTTTTGAACAAGCAATCTTTTTTTCATCTTTATATTACTTACTATTTTTGCCAGCCTTATAGCTGAGCAGAGGAGTTCTGGTCCTATTGGAGATAGGGGAAACTGAGGCAGGAGAGTGTAACTCAACATTTGCCAAAATGGGCCTACAATATTAGTCCCCAAAACTCCACCTGGGTTCCCTGTTATTGGCCACTCCTGAGGATCTCACCAGGTACCATGGGCAAGTGGCATCCCCAAGGCCAGGCTGCTTATTTTGTTGCCTAGTATCAGGAATAGGTGATGTATGATTCAGCTCTGTTTCATTGCTCAAGATGCTTTAGAAGCAGGGTTGTCTGTATCCTGAGTCCCAGTACTGTGTTCAGCCTCTTGAAGCATCATCCAAAGCTGGAAGGAAGCAATAACATTGTTAATTTGCGTTCATTAGTGCAACCGATAATTGAATAGGAAATTGTGGTTAAGTGAAAACAAGATCTGGAAGCTTAAAACCTGTCTTCCCTCCACCTCTCAAGCCCTTGGGCTCACAGGGTCTGCTCTTAATCCTAAAACCAGTCTCTCACAGTCCACAGCAGCCTTGCCAACTTGTCCTTTCCCTCCCACCCTGCCGATAGTGCAGCTGCATTGAGCTGCTGGGCATCAGCGTTGATTCCCCCTTCAACTCCTATGATGCCTGCATCCCACACAGCCAAGACATGGGATTCCTCTCTGCACAGCATCACCCTGGGGACAGCTACACATTTCACAAGAAAGAAGTGGGTCCAGAGTGTGGAGAAAGCCTTGAGGGACTGTTCAATCACCACTTGCTTTTGCAACACTTATCTAGCCTCCTTTCCACAAAAAAAAGCTGTCAAAAAAAAAAAAAAATCAGTGATTAGGTTGGCTAATTTTAAGCTGGTTATTGTTTATAAAATGAGTTGTGAGAAAACTGGTTATCAACATACCATTTATGATAGTTTTCCTGTGGGAGCAGCAGGCTTGGAGCCTGATCTCACAGAATGGAATCACAGAATTCCAATCTCACAGAATGGAACCCTGTGGGGTGCTGTGTGTTCTCGATGAAGTGCTGAGGTAAAACAGTATCGAGGGTTCTAAGGACCTGTCTGGAGGCATTCAGCACCTGGCAAGATCAAGCTGCAAGTCATGCCTCTCTTTTCTTAATAAAAATTGCTTTTTGGGAGTTAAAAAAAAAAAAATCCCTCCCCAAAATTTGTTATCTTTGAAAAACCAATCTGCCTTTGCAAGACAGGCTGTAATTGAATCCCAGCTGAATGCAGCTGCAATTGGGGTGAGGTGCCAGCGTCATGAGCAGCATCTGGAAAACCACAGAGACCCGCAGAGTGAGGTTGCGTAAGCTAGGAAGCTCTTTAAAATATACACGCTCGTGTGTGTGTGCGCGCATGGGTATAAATAAAATAGAGAAAACTAAACTGGCAACCTGAGGCCAGAATAGCAGCAGAGAAAATGACAGCGGAGCCCTCAGCCTCCCAAACCCTCTGACTCGACAAGCATCCTGCAGCGCCCTGCGACGATGACCCTCCTGCATCTTTGTTCTTCCTCATACCCCGCTTCCAAGTGTGAGCCCGAGACTGTTTACTTCTTCTCCCCATCTCTCCAAGGGATATGATTCACACGTTTTCAGATTTATTTGAGCAAAATGCAATAAATATGCTGCTTCAATTTTAACTGCTGGAATGTAGCCAGGGTTTTTAATGAATCTGGCCTGTGCGATTGAAGTGGTCCAGGATCTCAAAAGCTCTGGGCACTGCTAGATTATGCACACAGACATACACACACACACACATATCTCCCCCCACCTCCCGTTCCCTTGGGGCTCTCCAGTCACATGCGACTGCAGGTTTTTCAGACTCGGCTCTGGTTAAAATTAGCAGAAGCCTTTATTATTCAAGAAGAAGAAGGATCCCTATCACAGCTGCTGAGAACTGCCATATTTTTCTTGGATTTGCTGCACCGACCTATTATAATTTGGCTTTATCTGTTATTCTTTGTTTCCCTAAAAAAAATAGTAGCAAGGCTTGGTCCTGTCAATGCAGAATTTTAATTAACAGTTGGTGAAGATCACTGAGTTAATCTGTAGCTGCACTGTATCGTGGATCATTAATCTGTATCATGGATTATTTTTCTCTGCAACTGGCATCTTTAAGGTTTCAATCTTTTATAGTAATGTTGTGTAGTAAGGTGCTGTCAGATCTCTGCTGAGCGAGGCACTAGTTTTGCAAGCTTGAACAAAAGATATATTTCAAGCAGCTGTAAACACCTTGTTCCAGTTACCAGAGCAGGTGGCAAAGGACTTTCACACCAAAATCTGAGGGCATATAACTCGTGTTGTTATATGAAGTCAACCACCAAATTCATTTCATTCATAAGCTGCGTGCAATTAAACAGAAAACAAAACCAGGAAAATAATTTTTGATACTGTAAATATGGCACATGTCAACT
>NW_010226404.1:4223-18478 GCF_000690775.1 Eurypyga helias
GGAGACAGTGGCCCAAAACCACCACGGCCCGTGGGAAAAGACCTGCTCTGGTACACGTACAGTGCCACTGCTGGAGCCTCACAGTTTCTATTGGTCCCAAATCAATGTGGAGGCGTACTGCCAGGGCCACATGGAAAAATCAGAGGATGTCAATTCTCCTGTGCCTCCATCTGCAGATAATTGGTTGAGCACTAAAATTCACAAGGAAAATTTTGTTTTAGAAAGATGATAAAGAGAACAAACAAAAGACAGGAAATTAAAATTTATGTAAACATAGTGGTTCCCAGAGCAACTATAAATGAGCCACATTGCATATATAGAGGAAGGCATAAAAGTTAATACCATGTGCAGCAATACCATACACTACGTAGGTACCCTTGGGACCATGTTACATTTGCTACGGGACCCATCATTTTGAATGGTTTGACTTTTATGCTTTTAAGCCTCAAACATAACATTGCACTAATGCCAGGTGGGAATAAGGCATTTGCTGTTTATTTGTTTGTTTGCTTAAAAAGAGAAAGGACCATTTGAAAAAGAATAAGGCGCAAGTCAAATTTTTCTCCCATTGCGTACTGGAGACAAAACTTACAGGCTTTTGTCTCCAGAGATTTCTGAATAGTTTTGTTGGGGGAGATATTTCTCTGCACTGATTTAGTACTTAGAAAGTGAGATGGAAGGGATGGAGAACAGCTGTCCTGTTGAGATAGGGCAGCGTCTGTTCAACCGGTGAATTATAGTGCAATGTAAAGTGCAAGGCTTTTCCCTAAGTAAATGTGGGAGTGCAGAAGGGATCGACTTAGCCATGTAAGCTTCAGATCAGAAATATCTAAACTCCTTGGGAACATGCCTTCAGCTTGTTCTTCTGTTTTTTGCAAGTGGTTATCCCGAGTTTGATTCTCTGCTCCCTCATGCAGTTGTTGACATCAGTAACATGGGTGTAAAATGTCACCAGATCAGAAGGCAGCCAGCATTCACCTTGCATTTGTATTCATGACTATACAAGGAAGAGGGCAGCAGCAGGTCAGGCCCACTGAGATCCACAGAGATTACTTTGTCGATGTGGGATGTTTATGTTCTGATGGGGTGTTTTATAATTGACTCTTAAAACTATGCCGCAGCCTATTTGTTCTGGTTTCATGGCAGAGCAGATAGGAACACGGGAACAGTTGTGGATTTCCAGGGTCACTTTTCTTTTTTTTTTTTTTTTAAGGAAAGGCAGTGCATTTTTTTGCTCAAATCTTACTAAAATTTCCAAACTGTAGAGTGTTTGGTTTAGGATCAGATCTATCAAGCATCCCTTGGGTTTTCAAGTCTGATCACTCACAGGTGCAGACAGCTACCTTAGTGCTGGTGTTTTCCCAAGACAAACAGTAGGGAAAAAGTGCTTCTCCTTGCTGCCCCACACCAGCTTCTTGACACAGCTTCTCCTTTGTAAGACCGTGACACCCACGTGCATACATCACCAGAATTCCCAAGGGCATCTCCTCCCTGTCCCCTACTGTGGAGGGTTGCTCTTGGCCAGCTGTCAGGCACCCATCCAGCTGCTCTCTGCCCCCTCTCTTTAATGGGACAGGAGGAGAAAGAAGGTTGAAAAAGCTTGTGGGTTAAGGTAAAGACAGCAACTGAAAAACGTAGTAGTCAAAACTTGCACTGGACATTGCCAGACTGTGAAGACAATGGGATGAATGTCTATGATCTCCAGGGGAAGCGGGAGCTGCCGGAGGGGAGTGGTGCAGTGCAACCAGGGCTTGCACCCCTTGATCATCAGCACCACCTACTGACACCTTCATCTGGTGGGAACTTCTTGTCCAGCTCCTTCGTGGGAATACAAGGCCAGGATACATGGTGCCATCTGTGAACATCAGCCACCTGTTTCTCCAACCCTGTGCTCCAGATGCACTGTTTGCACCCATCTTAGCAATAACCTCAAGTCAACAGCTATTATAGGGAATATAACAACAACAACAACAAAAATTACTATTTTACTGGGGCCCAGGAGAGTGAAGCTGCACCCCTTGTTGACCTTCTGTGTGGTGGCAGGGAGAAGTTTTGTCAGCAATTCATATGGCCATACCTGGACTTCTGAAAGTTTGATGTCTGGGTCCAAGCTAGCAAACCTGGGTTCCTCTGAGAGCAGTTAATCATACCCAAACATAGTCATCTAGCCCAGGTAGAGTGAGTTGATCTCTGTAGATGTTGTCTTCTCTCTGTTGATCATCTAAAGTCCTAAAATAGCTTAGACTTCTTTGAGTGACTTGAAAAGATGTTTAGTGTTTCTGTTTTCCATTACATTTCTTGTGCTTATCTTTTTTTTTTCCTGTTTAGTGATGGGACCCATTTCCACTTTTACATCTACTCTGACTCACACAGTAGGATCCTAGTCTTCCTTGAAACACAAAGCTTACTCTAATTAATAGTAATAAAAAGGGAGAGTGATATACTCTTTGTGCAAAAATTTAATATTTTTTTCTAATTCCTGTTCAGTTGAAGCAGCTCATTTCTCTTGAAATGCAATTGAAATGTCATTAGTATTTTCATTAGCATGATGACTGGTGATACAAGGCAGGCAAGTAGATTTGGGGCCGAGGCTGATAAATTTTCATGACATTTTTGTAAGACCGTGCTAAACACTTCAGAAGTCACATGCCAAGTTGTTCCAAATCATTTGAAAAAAATGGAAGAATTCTGGGTTTTTTCCTCTTTAACTCCTGGAATTAGAAATAACCAAACAGATATAAAGAAATGCATAGCAAGCCCTGAAAACGCCCAGCAGTCGCTAATTTTTTTTTCTTCATTTAAACAGTTAATCTTCATAAATGAAGATATTTTACTGCTGCATCTTTGGGGTTTTGTGGGATTTTTTTTCCCATCTCTGAAGATTCACATCTCTAAATGAAATTACTCTTATGTTTGTGGGGAAGAGAGAAATTCCTGTGGAGAAACCCAGCATAAGACCTAACCATAACTTAGGCTGCCTTTAGAGGCTTTATTGAGAGGTTGAGCTGGATTTAAATCATGTATGTGTGTAAGCCATCATGACGGTTCTGCTTCCAGAGACTTTTCCCATCGCTAAACGAACAATGAAGAATGGATAAACAGGAGGGGAGAGGAAACGTTAAGCTTAGTTAGTTGTTTAATCATTCTGAGACATTTTGCCCTCTTTGTTTTGAATTAGCTTCAAACACAGATGAAGAGAATTATGCACTTGGGGTGGCTTGTTCTTGTATCTATTGGTTAGGCTATATTTATTTCATTGATTCCTTCTGTACATACTAGCAATTACAGAGTTATGTCTCATAAGTTCCTGCGTTTTTTTCTCACCTGCAATTTGGAATTGCTGGGTTGCTGTTTTTTGAGGGGAGGAGGTGTGTGGGTGTGGTTGATGAGTGTGGTAGGGTGGCTGCATTATTATTATTGTTTTTAATGCTCTGTTTATTAGGAGAAAGAAAAAAATGTACTCATTTCTTCATAATGTCAAGAAAAAGACCTTTGTCATGGGAGAAAAAAAAGTATTTTTAATTTTCTTCCTCAGTAACAAATCCATCTTAATGGATCATGGGAAATTTCCAGGGTTTTGGATTTTCTGCACGTATACTCTAATGCCTTGCATTGCAGCCTTTTTCCTTCACATTCAGGAAAGAGTTGACAGGGCATGTTTGCGCTGCTCCTTCATTGGTGACAAGGGGATATTTACAAAGATGAGATATTTCCCTACTCACAGGAGACTTTGGGACAAATGAAAATGAAGGCTCAGGGCTTGATTCATTTGCCCACACGTAGTTGTCAACTGTCATTTGAGATGCGTAGGGTATCCTGCCTGGCCTGCAGCTGCTCTTGCAGAAGGGCGGGGGTCTTGCCTGAAGCCCTTTATCATGTCTGCCAGCCGCCCTCAGATGTTTTGAATACCTCAGCGCATTTCAAATACAACCAGGTGGCTGTATTGAGCCTACACTCCTGGCCCAGAGATGCACGATCCACATTTGAGCCTCTCAAATGTTGTATGTGAGTAGGAGCAATTTAAATCGGACAGACTGTGATTTGGCCAAAGAGCTTTGGAGGCAGAATGGATCCTGTCACCCAGATCTGGGCTTCTGCAGCATAAGATCACTATGTGAGTTGGGTTTCTCAGCTTTCATTATAGTCAATGAAAGTTTAGCCAATGGAGCCTGAAAGTAATTAATCTTGGACTAAAGTAGACCTGACTTGTTCAGATGACTCACCCACTCCACTCTTCTGACTGTATTAATTTGATCTCTGTTGCCTGTCATGGCATCTTAGACACATAGCTCTCAAAACAGGTTATAGCCACCTTAAGTTAGATGAGATGAACCCCCTATTCCCTTAGTTATGAAAAAAACCCTAAGAAACAAACAAACAAAATAAAACATGCATCGGGAGGATGTAAGTTCAAATCCATAGATTTGTTTTTGAAGACAAAATTCAAAATATTGAATTTATTTAAGCTGGTTTACTGTGGAGTTGTCCCAGATGGAGAAAACAAGGCCTGAGTGCCTTTTCATGCCCAAATTCATGCCTGAATAAAATCCCCTTAGACTTCTTCCACATAACATTGTAATTTTTCTGCAAAACTTAGAGGGCCAACTTTTGCAAACAACTGCCTGAAACCAGGATTTATCCTTAGCTATATCTGTACTGGGACATGGATTTTTGAGCAAATAAAGTATCAACTTAATTTCAAGCATAAAGTTTGGAGAGCATGTGCATGGCACTTTACTCAAGTTCATTGTTTTTTCCATAGTTTGATGGCATGACTAAAATCTTAGTCAGGGTAAGAATTTCAGGAGATTCAGACACTTTTAAATCTTTCCTTTTGGATAATAAATTTCTGCCACCCCAGGAAAGCAATCATAATTAAAGAAAAGCTCTGCTTACATCATCTTTGCTCCATCATGACGCTCTCTCAGAGTGGATGATTAACGGGAACATATTCCTACCCTGATACATGTTTCTGCATTTTGTCTGCCTGCTGCTATTAAAAAAAAAAAAAAAACAAAAACACAACACACCAAAACCCCACCACCAAACATTTAAGGCTAGAGGAACAGAAATTCATTGGTTGATGAACATAAAATATACTGGTTTGGCCCCAATAAATGTGAAAACTGAAGAGAAGCTTGTACCAAAGCTGTGCAGAAAAGCACTCCGGAAATTTACTGCAGCTCCAGCATAGATATGCATCATTCAAGTTGATAGTGTAACTCCAAATGTCAGTGGTTAAGAGCATTTAAGGTTTCCCCAGTATGTTCTTTATTCTGGTTCTTGCCAATCTGCTTTTCACACATGTCTGTAATAAACAATTTCTCTCTTCCAACTTCTTTCCAAACTATTCTTTGTCTTCTATTTCCATCTATTTCCCTATTTCATTCCACTTTGCACTCTTCACCTCTTTAACCTCTTCTTCATCAGTCAGATCCCTGCTTGTGTCTATACTCCTCTGAGGCAATCTCTGACCTTATTACATGTGGTCTCTCTATCATCTTCCTTACACTGTTGTAAGAAGCAGTCACTAGCAAGAATTTTAATTAAAACCACTCTCAATAAAGTATTTTCTTCAGAATTTTCCTTCCAAAAATATGTAAAATCCAAGGATTTTACACTAAAATTCATATCAGAGATATGGTGTATCACTGAGTTTTTTAATAGGATGCAATAAGAAGGGTGAACTTCAGGAAAAATCCTGAATTGCAGATCTGTCGGAGGTTTTTTATGTTTTTCTCCATTTGCAGTAACCTCGAGCTGTTCAAATAAAGCCAAATATTGTCCTCTTTCTGATCATTTTCAAATATTTCAATTGTTTTCAGAATGCCATTAGAGTAGGGCAACAATTAAAGTCCTATATACCATAATCCTAATTAACTACTAAAATTCTTTGCTGCTGAGGTTGACAGTAACATTTATGATCTTACCTATGCATCTGTTTAAATAGATTTCGGTTTTCATATTCCAGTCAATTACTGTGGTTTTCAGAATGAAAGGTAAAAAAAAAATACCCCCTATCTATTGATCTGAAATACAGAAAAGGAGAGACAAGAGGAATGGTATATGCACTCCCAGTGTTCATTATTTTCCGTCTCTGGTGCTGATAAAGCAAGCACTCATTTTAGTGATAAATCAGCATTAAACTAGGATGAATGGGCTCAGATATTAAAACAAAGACAGCACAAAACCTTCCAAAAATAAAACCTCCTCTGTTATAGTCTCCTAGCAGGGTATATGGGGATGTCTATTAAGTGCTAAAATTTTACTTCAAATGCATGTCATTCTCAGAGTATTTCTGATTGTATGAACTGGGGCATAGCTTATAGCAGATAAAGAAGAAAAAATAAATGACTTGGCCACCCAGTAGGGAGAATGCAAACTTATAAGTCACCAGTATTAGATGCTCTTAACAGCTCTGTGACTTTCAACCCATCCATCCCCACGTGCCTACCACCATGTCTTAGCCACCTTTCTTTGCATCTGCAGAGAGTAGAAAGGTGTGGACTCCTCTGGGGACCAGTTCAGATAACCAGACTAAGTTAGATGATGGAGCTGCCCACCTGGTTCTCCCATTTCTCCTTTTGTGTAACAGGATGGGGAGCTGAGTTCGAGCAGCATCACTGGTGCTCTTTGCTTTTCTAACACAGACATCACTACAGGATTACTTAAATTCGTGCAATGCAAACATAACACTTTGGTTAAAAAGAAAAAAATCAGCTAAATTTATGTATCCTACAAATATTGTTTTGCTGAATGAATACCCAGGAAGAATGAAGCCTTACCATTTCTGGAGGAACATTGCACTGTTTTCCCTCTGTGGCGGTGTCTTAGCTGAACTTGTTCAGCAAGATTTTTGCTAATTATTTTGCTACCTTCTCTTTCATTAATTTTGTACACTGGATGCGCCTGAAAATGACTCCATCATTACACCAGCCCAGCCCTTGTGTCTCATTCGTCCTCCCCCCACTAGCAACTTGACTCTTCTGCTCATGCTTCGTGCCAGCACTCTCTTACCAAAGCTGTCAGTGTCCCATTTAATCTGTGATAAATTCGAACTGCTCCTAACTCCATTTGCCTAGGGGATATCAGCTTTATCTGCCACATTTAAAAATGATCATCCCTGTTGTTAAGAAAAACAACAACTCAAAACACCACCCTTGACTTTTCTCATTACTTATGGACTGAAATTTCCCCATCTATCTTTCCTCAGCTGTGTTCTTGAGAAAAACACTCTTATCTTCCACTTCCTTCCTCTCCAGCGAACGTATCCTTATCCACTCTGGATGCTCATCTTAGTGTGACTGCTCATCTCTATGTAGTTTCTTGCTCATAGACCCAGGTCTTTTTATTTCTGTCCATCAGTGTACCTAATGGCTTTTAATGCCTCAGAAAGAGCCTTTTAACTCACTCTTCCACTTAACCATCCTTCCTCAAACACTTCTTTTTCATTTCACTTCTTTCAAAGATTTTAATTTTTCTCCTTCCCCCTCTGTGGGAGAATTTAGTTCTTCATCACTGTGTATTAAATGATTCATTCACTGAGATATTTCATGGCAAATTTAATTTCTCCAACACCATCGGTCTCTGTCTCTCTTGATTCTGTCAGTCTCCACTGTAAACTGTAACTTTCTCCTCAACTGAAAATTTCAGGTTCTGGGCAGGAAAAGCTTTTTACTCTGAACCCATTAGAAAGCCCCTTTAGCTTAAATCCGTGTTCACAAGGCCTGAGGTCCCGGAAAATTTGACTCCGAATTAGTCTTTTGAACCCTTGAGTTTCTCTCTCATTACATTTGTTGATTGCTGTCATCTGCATATTACTTACACGTTATATGTTAACATATAACTACTTTGATCCAACTTATGCTGGAAATCCTCATTTCACTTGTTCATTATTTCCTGGCATGGCAAAATTTGGTGGTTTCTTTCATGACATTTTTAAATCCCAGTCCAACTCTGTTTGAAGGTTTGGGGTTCTGGGAAGGGCACTCAGGGAGGCTAGGGGAGACTGTGTATAAGCACACAAATCCCTTGGGTCTCTGTACCATATTGCCATGGAATATAAACTGCTTCCACCAGCTCCGTTAAATTTTCATATGTGAATAAGTGAACGATTGAGCTTCCAAACATCACTTCATCTCATATGGTTAATGTTGAATGTCCTTTACTCCTCAGTCTCCTGACTCAGGTCCCCTCTGTTTTCATGCTGGCAGTATTCAGGCAGGGAAGGAAGGGAATGAGGTGGAAGATCCATGATTCTACCTGTACTAGTGCGGGAAAAAGCAATCCCAAAGTAAAAACAAAAGGCAAAGCCTAAGAGTTCATCTCCTAGGAAGTCTAATTTATTGCAAATATAGGCTTGAAACAGGCAGGAGATCAGCATTTTGAAATTTCAAATTACAGCTGACCATCCATCCCCTTAGCTGGGGGATCAATGGAGATTTGAGACTCATCTTGATGAGAAGCAAAATAATGCTTCTTTACTTTTTCCTCCTTGGGTTTAGTTCTTTCATTGATAATGCTAACAGCTATGCTGTTTTCAAACACTACATATCCTTGTAGGCGGCAGATTCCTGCAGCCTGCAGTTCCATGCAGTCCTGGAACCCACCTCCCAAAAGTGGAAGACGATCTGAAGCCTCTACAGACAACCCCATAGCTGTATATAGCAACAGCAGCTGCTCTTCTTGATTAAATAACGCCTGGAGAGTCTTCAGGTATGCAGCAGTTGCCACTGTGCTCCCTGTCAGGAAGCGCAATTATCTTCATAAAGAAGTGAAGAGGAAGACTTGCGCTGTGTTTCTTGAACTCAGGCGCAGAGATTCACCCAAGTAGAAAGGGATGGCAAGATGCATTTAACCTCATTAGTTTCAGTAGGGCTGACTTTGTGCAATCCATCAGTGTACAGATACATTAGGGGAACTAAACTATTTCCACATCTCATTTACATAATGGATGGGATGTGAAATGAGTCCTATGGAAGAGAAGCACCCTGGAGGCACTAAAGTTTATCACAATATGTAAGAGTTCTTTTAGATCATTGCATTAAATTTCCACTAACAAGATAACAAATTAATTGTCTGTATTACTGTACTAACCCAAAGCGGATAAAGTGTATGATTTCAGCAGAGGAAGGCAGCTGTTTAAGACAGCTTGGTGGTTATAGGAGGAGGCAGAAGAGATTAGTATGTCTCCCAGCATTTGCGTTCCATGATGCCAGCCCTCCTCCTGCCCCTTTAAGAAATCTGGCTCTTCTCTAATCTGATGTTGGACTTGAGCTTTATTAGTGAAGTGAGGGAGAATGAGTAAATCAACTGTATCAGACAAGCCTCAGGACATCTGGAAATTGATCATTCTGCAGAAATAAGCACTCTGTGTTTATTAGCTGGGAGTTCATCACTATCGCTTCTCTTTATCCAATTCCTAAGAGATTTCAAAGCTATCA
The DNA here is from genome assembly GCF_000690775.1 of Eurypyga helias. Taxonomy (NCBI): domain Eukaryota; kingdom Metazoa; phylum Chordata; class Aves; order Eurypygiformes; family Eurypygidae; genus Eurypyga; species Eurypyga helias. Next base: position 13,667 of record NW_010226404.1, read on the forward strand.
TCATAGCATTAGCTCTTCTGACTGTGCTACTGCGGATAAAGATCAGAAGATCTATCTAATGATGGCTTTCTCAGTCTCCCTCTTTCTTTCTCTAAAGCTAGCCTGATTTAAAAAAAAAAAAAAAAAAAGAAGAAGAAGTAAGAAAATAGCTGGAATAAAATAAAGCAATCTGGTGTCTTAAATTTTGCCTGTTGGCAGTGTAGTAATTTTATTATTATTATTTTACAGGAACGTGGTTTTATTCAGAAGGACACGTCCTGCAGAATAGAAAATCCCTCATGTATGAGGTGGAATTTGAAGGTTTTTTTATGGTGGTGGAAAAGGGAGGAAGATAAAAGGACCTAAATCCATAAAGCACTGCTGTACATTGAAAGTACAGCTATTTTCAAATGATAATACACGTCAAATAGAAGCCAGGGAAATGAATTCCATAAGTTAGAAAGGCAATAATATTACTTTAAGAAGAATAATTACTTTTCTAACTACATTTATCACATAGTAATTCAGTTCTCTCTTCTGGAATATGATGCAATGCCAAACTTTTGACTGATTTATTTAAAATCAGCCTTAAGAAAAGATTCACCCAGATACGAATTTTCTTCTGGTTCTTTATTCAAAACTGAGGAGTTATCAAAATGCAAATACTATGACTAGCTTAATGTTTAGATGTACATTCCTGTACAGCTGCATTTGGTCTCTACATTGTGCAAAGAGACTGCGAGAAAAATTGCCTGTAAGAGTTTTCCGATAACAATGGTCAGAGGCATAAACAATTTAAGTAAAGCCATGGATTTCCAGAAATCTGTGGGGAGTATGAAATTCAATGCAATGAACTCTCTAAAGAAAAATCTTCCCTAGCAGAAGCTTCACTAAGATCAATTTTTATCAGCTGATTTTCTCTGGTTTTCAATGACAAATTAAAATTTATTATCTCTTTTGAACTAACACTTAAGAATTCTAGCTTGAGTATGCATTGTGCTAGATTCTGTGCACAAATAAGAGAAGAAAAGGTGGATGTTGTCCAAGAACCTTTCCATATAAGTACAAGATGAGAGAAAACAGATGAATGCAATAAGCAGAGTGAGCATGATTTAACAGTAAAACAAAGAGTTAATTAATCCGTTTGTACAGAGCCTAGCACAATGGAGCTAGACCACATTACTTGCAATGTAAGTACTTAATAGCAACAACAGTAATGACTAGACTTTTAAAATTAATGTATTAGTTACCAATCAGAGCTCGTAAGTTGTTTAGCCGGTGAATGAAGAACGCCAGTTTTTTATCCTGAGTATCATGGGACCCATAAATATTTAAGAAAAATACCAGTTTCACATCAGTATTGTGTTCCCTCATACACAGGCTTTCTGCCAGTCTGCCTTGAGCTAGAATAGAGCTGCTCTTGATTCATCCTTTTACTTATGATCATTATGGTTATTTATTTATAATCATGCCATCGTTTTAGGTTGTTGATAATGTCCTTCATGTCTGCCCTTGCTTTTGAAGCTGTCCTTTCCCTTTGCCCTTTCTCATTAAGCAAATAATGGTTCATTTCCTCCATGATTTGCTGCGCATTGCTCACTTGCATGTGCAAGCCGTGTTGTCCGCATCACTAGAACTCAGGAAAGTTAAGGTACGAATCTTTCACGGCATGAAACAGAGTCTTATTCGGAGAAAAATGCACAAAGATCAGCAGGCAAGTGGTAAATAAGGTCTAAATCGGGCCACCCATATACATCATCTTATTGCCTCACTGGAGCAGTGGCGAAGGATAAAATACACTGGAATCATGAATGAGTGTGTGTTCATTTTAAACACTGAGCCCTCTGTGAAGGTGTTGTACATGATTTATTTTCACCCAATTCAAAGATGGATTGAACTGGGTGGTACTCTAAAGCAAGGCCTTCTGAACAGAGCACCCCAAATGAGAAGAAAAAGTCCAATGAAAGGTGATGATACTGTGCCAGCAAGTCCATCCACTCAAGGGATAGACTTCCCAATAATGCAGTGTAAATCACAGTTTTTTGACCATATCACTGCACCTCCATGGGTTTCCAACAGTGCCTCCAAGTCTCTGCATTTGGTATCTGTGAAAGAAACACGATGGTTCTTCCTTATTGGCTGCTCCAGATCCATAAATTACTCCTGTTCCTCAATTTAGAATTTCAGTGAGGTGAGTGATAGAGGATGAAGAAACCAAGTGTCCAAAACAAAAGACAGATGGCTGAACCCATGATTCACCGGTGATGAGCTGCAATTGGGCCATGTAGACTTTGAAGTAATTCATTACATTTGTATCTTTTCTGGAGGGGGAGGATTTTCCTCGATGATTTGTATGACCTTGCTAAACCCAGGTAGGTGGTAATTGAGCAGCAACTACTTCTTCAGAAGAAACAGAATAAAAATATTGAAAATATTGACTCACCACAAAGGCAGTAAGCAGCACTTTGGTCTTTGACCTTTAAGCATCCTAGGGTAGTCAATAACCTGGCTGTTAGATGCTGTGCCTGCCACTGATTTTGATTTGGGAGTAGTTTAACCTTGAACCAAGATCCAAGTAACCACGGCAACAGGAAGTCGGCCTCTCCATCCAAGGAGTGGGAATCCATAAATCAAGGTCCCTAATGCAAACACTGTGTGCAGGTAGAGATTTGAGAGGATAAGTGGTTTGTGAGGGATTACCTTTGAAAAAATGAATGACTGTCCCTTGATATGTTGAAGCACAGCTTCACAGACACTTTTTTTTTTTTATCAATAGAGGTCAACAGGTTACAGCTGCATGTTTTCATACAGCCCTTTATTTAGGCCCTTCAGTTTAATTAGAACCAGATGTTGAATTTATGAGTTTGTTAGCATTATTACATACCATATGCACATGCATATATGTGTATGTGTATTGATACGTAAACTTACACGTGCACATTTCTTGAGCAGAAACTACATTCATGAATAAGTAATGTTAAGGTGTAAACTCAAGGACTATGGAGTGATGAAACCTCAATTTTGCATATACAAGTTCCATAGTGGAGTGATCCCATAGGAGTAATTACCTAGTCAAATATCTGTTAGGCTATGGGACACAGGTTTGTTCACTGTATAGCGCTCACCAAATGAGGAACTATTTGGTAGTTGGACTTTCCTCTTGCTATTCAGTGTGTGACATCATGTCTCATTTATTCCACATTTCTAAGCCTTGGTACGAATAGATGAATTTTTCATGAATGTTGATAATTTTATTTTCACAGCACTGCTCTTGAGATGAGGGGCATATTGTTGTTCTCATTTGCAATACAGAAGCTGAGCAGAGAGAGATTGAAGTTGAATGGGTACAATTTGAGATGCTTAATGCTGGATATGAAGCTCTGGAAGGATGTGTGGTCTAATAGACAGAGACTCTACTGCATATCTCCACCAAGCCACGACCTTCCATTCTGTCTTGCTCCCAACTATTTCTGCACTCAGGCACATTCTTCTCCTCTAAGTCCACAAGCTAATATCAGGTCACAGGTTCATCAAGACTCCTATCCCAAACTGGCCCATTCTTTCAACAACTTCTCACCAGTGCAGTTCTTCTGTGTCTGAGTCTTCTGAGTACACAGTTTCTGAGACAACCCATAGGTTTCCTGACATTTCTCATTTCATGGGCAAGGGACAAAGACAGGGACTGTTCATTGCAGCTCCAAGCTGCAAATACAAGGAAATGTTGGTTGGTATAAGGCGAGGCTGAACACAGCCAATAGACACAGAAGTTTGTGCAGCAGTTTTTGTCTCTGCTTTGAGATCTTCTTGAATTTCTGGGAAATGATGAGGAAAAGGCTGAGGTATTTACTGCCTTATTTGCATCAGTCTTTATCTGTAAGACAAGTTCTTGGGATGCACAGCCCCCATTTGCTGGAAGACAGGGTCAGGAAGAAGAATGAAGCTCCCATAACCAAAGAAGTAGGTAGCAACCTGTTACAGCACTTAGACCCACACAAGTTAATGGGGCAAGATAGGATCTACCCAAGGGTACTGAGAGAGCTGGCAAAGGTGCTCACCAAGCCCCTTCCATCATACATCAGCAGTTCTGCCTAACTGGGGAGGTGTCAGTTGATTGGAAGTTAGCAAATGTGATGCCTGTCTACAAGAAGGCCCAGAGAGAGGATCTGGGGAACTACAGACCTGTCAGTCTGACCTCAGTACTGTGGATGGTTATGTAGCATATCAACTTGAGTGCCATCACACGGCATGTACAGGGCAATCAGGTGATCAGGACCAGACAGCATGGATTTATGAAAGACAGGTCCTGCTTGACTAATCTGTTCTCTTGTTATGACAAGATGACCCACTTAGTAGGTGAGGGAAAGGCTGTGGATGTTGTCTACCTAGACATTAGTAAAGTCTTTGACATCATTTGCCACAGCATCGTCCTGGAGAAACTGGCTGCTCATGGCTTGGATAAGCGCACTCTTTGCTGGGTAAAACACTGTCAGAGTAGCCGGTCCCGAAGAGTGGTGGTGAATGGAGTTAAATCCAGCTGGCAGACATCCACCAATGGAGTTTGTTCCCAGGGCTCAGTGTTGGGGTCAGTTCTCTTTAATATCATTATCAATTACCTGGATGAGGGGATCAAGTGCACCCTCAGTCACTTTGCAGATGACCTCAAGTCAGGGGGGAGTGTAGCACTGCCTGAGGCAGGAAGACTCTTCAGAGGGATCTGGATAGGCTCTACTGGCAGGCCGAGGCCACTGTGTGAGGTTCAACAAGGCCAAGTACTGGGTCCTGCCCCTGGGCCACAACAATCCCCTGCGATGTTACAGGCTTGGGGATGAGGGG
>NW_010226405.1:0-18890 GCF_000690775.1 Eurypyga helias
TTCTATGATTCTATGAAATAGCTGCTTGGTGTCTCCATAAAGACCTGATTAACTTGAGTGGTGCCACCTTCACAAATCATTCATGAAATTCAAACCCCACAGGAAAAGTATGGATCTGAACGGTCACAAGTACTTGGGAATTTCTAGAAAATTTAAGCTGTGATCTAAATTAATTGAGCTTATACTATGGGTCACACAATTATTTCATAATATAAAATTGTCAAGCATCCACCCCATTTGTTTAACAAAATTGATGAATTTTCGAGTGCATGAAGAAAAATGAGTAAAAATATTAATATTTTGGACACTGATCTAACGTCAAGAAGCCACTGCCCTTCTCAGTACTACTGCACAGCTCCTCTACCTGCACAGCACTGTTTTTATTTCTCTGGGCCAGCCTCCACATAGGGAGTTCTTAGCCAAAACCATGGCTGTTCTGGATACTCACCACCTTATCCTTCAGTTACAAACTCAGCCAAATACAGCCTCAAAATTTCATAAACAGAGGTACATTAGGTAATGCTTGTGCACAGCACTGCTGGTGTTGAGATGTTTGATACTGAAATCTCACATATGTCCTTCATTCTAAAATAATTAGCGATTGTAATTTTGTCCCAGGCTGTGCACTGTCTACTCAGACACCACACAGAACCCATGACTCTGCCATCTGCAAATACATTTGAACAAGAAAGTTTTGAGTACCTGCCAGAGAGCAGAATATCCGCATATATATTCAATACTCAGAATATACTCAGAATATACTCAAAAAGAGTGAAAATTTGCGTGGCAGCAAAACCAAACCCAACATCACCATTATGCTAGTGAAGTGGCACTGTAAATGTGTGTTGATTGTTCACTGTCTCTGACACCAAACAGGAAACCAGCTGCTTGTTTGTGAGCAGGGTACAGTCTTTTCAGAAAGAAAAGGATCTTCTAAAATATCAAGTCAAACCGCTAGGAAACTCATCCCTCCATTTTTATTTTTTAGGTGAGAAAGATAAGTGGGTTTGGTAATTAAAAAAAAAAAATCAAAAACATTAACAGTCTTTTTCCTGGAAGTTCCTGAGAAAAAGCTATATTCCCCTTAGAGCTTCATTTCTTTTACTACCATCTGTAATTGTTTCCCAGGTGTTAACCACTCATATGTATCTGCAACAGTAATGATTGCAGAATATCTTATATATAGGTTTTATTTATTTTTTCCAGAGGAGGGAGACAGAGGCCTGAAGCCATGATTTTGTCTTCATTCTGTGTGCAACATACCTCAAGGACAGAGCATTGGACTGTAAACAAAAGGGACAGCTGTAAGGTCATGAACATTCCTGGAAGCCTATTATATACAAATATGATGTGGAAAGAATATGGAAATCGGACAGAGCTTTAGCAATATTCATTTTATGCAGGGTTTTACATGTTTGTAAGAACACAAGCTATTTCAGATCCTATTAGATCTTTTGTGTTGTATCATTTCATGTATTACAAAGCAGCTTTAGCTAGCAGGAAAGGTGAGGGAGAAGTACAAATCTCATGGCACTGCATAATACAACCTTCTTGAGTCAAAATGGTTTTGCCTTGGCACAAAAAAATAACCCTATACAAAAATGTGAGTTTCAGTGCTAACTATAAAGCACCATATGGAGACAACTGAGGAGGTATGAATGACAAAGAAAGAAAACATGTTACCTCTTTGTTTTGTAGGGTATTTTAGTCCTACAATCTTCCATTCTTCTTCTAAGCTGATCCTTTTCGACTTGTTCTCTAAATAAATAACTACATAATAAATCAGTCTGCATAGCCCTGATATTAACAAAGTGTCATGACTCCAGGAAAGGACAGAAATCCTTTGCAATATACTGGCTTTTTTTGTTTTCCCCCACAGGATAATATTTTCAAGACATGTTTTTCCGTGCATATTGTGCTTACACAGACTTTTTGGTGGTGCTCCAATAGAAAAACGTCTGCATGTGCAGTTCAAAAAAGCTTTTCAGCGATGTAAATGATTAAAGACACAGGGACTCAAAACCATATAGATGCAGTGAAAAGCAAATTCCCTGTTGGCTGCTGTACATGACTGAGTTATGCATTGCTTTCTCCTTATCTTCATTAAATTTTGCACAGGAAAATCATTCTCTGTGCTCCCTCTTCTGTACCAAATGCTCAGCCAGAGCCTACGTCCACAGCACTGCCTCCTCATGCAACAGGCTAGTGTGGTGACTGATGTAAAATTAAGTGGATACTTCAAAATTCTTCAGCTTTCAGATTATAACATATGGGGTTTTGCACTGCAATTGCATGAACAAAATATATAATCCTTAGCCATTATTTTACTGGATACTATGAACCAAGAATAACACAATGCCAAGTTATAAAAAAGAAAATTCTCTCTCACCTGCTCCTAATAACTCCCACTTCCCAGCTAAGCCATTTTTGCCTGAGCAAAGAGATACGTCTCACAGTAAGCCCCAGAGGTCAACAATCTTGAATTCCACTGGAGCAGCAAGGGCAGCAAATTCCACAATTAAGAACTAATACAGGAATGGCAGAGTCCCAAGTGGTTTCACTGGTTGTAGTGGAGGTTCAACTCAAAGCATGAAAGCATTAAAAATCAACACCTCAAATTACCCCTACAAACAAACTGGAGACCAAAGACTCTTAGAGGTGGAAGTATAATACTCCTGAACATTGAGCTAATATTTCTGTGTTGCTGCAGCATCAATTCTGTAGGACAAGCATATGCCAAAGTGCCTACAACCTAAAGACAGCACCTCTTCTGTTCTGGATCCTCCACAACTAACAACTGGCCTAAGGAATATCATATTGCTTCTGTAAGAGGTGAGCAGTGAGAAGTGGCCTGAGGTAGTCTTCAACAGATGGATAATCAAGAGCAGAAAATGCATTTCTCACTGAAGCATGCCACTTCTTTTCATTGGATTACCTTATAATAAAATATTTTCTATTCTAAGGAGGTCTCCTGAAGGAATCCAGACATCACAGGCAGAGACTAAGTATTTTACTGCTACTTTCTCCTTCAGCATCTGCTCAATGCAGTGAACCTATTCTACTCTTGTCGCTCTGCATCATTCCCAGTAAAACGGAATCAGTAGGCAAATGGGAGAGCAAAAGGGAGGAAGTAGCATAGGTGGTCTGAGTGCCAACAGCTATCACCCCTGCCAAGCAGGCTTGCCTGCTATTTGGAGAAAGAAATAGAAAATGCTGTGTTTGTATGCTCTTGTTTATATTAAAGGAAAAGCTCCAGGGAGTAACTTAAAATCAAAGTCTGACAGGGCACAGTGCCACTGTACAGTTGGTAGCAGTTTTAAGGCTGCTGGGGAAGGGGAGGCACGCAGGTGCAGAGCACAAGGGGAGGAAGGAGTAGAAGATGTGGATCTGGAAATAAAGTTGAGCAGTGAAGTATAAATCCACTTTCCCCCTTCAGCTTGTTCCAGCAGATGTTGGCAAACACTTAGAGAGAATACAACTGATCTTGGCACCACCACAATGGTAGCATTTTAGCTAACTTTAGTCACTGTAGGGTTTTTCTGAACTCTATTGAGATGCAAACATGCTTTAAATCTGTTAGAGACATGCAGTTTATCTTCCTTATTTTTTTTTTAAATTTTATTTCATTGTGCAAATGTATTTAATGAAGCCTAGGTAAATAAGACTTCTCCATCCCCTGTGGAACTCTCCGCTAATATATCGCAGTGCTGAGGCAATCTGAGTGGATCTACTTGCAAAACAGTTCCTCTTCTATTTGCCTTCCATGTTAAGAGCCCAGTGTCACAGAGGACTTCGCAAGCCTATAGTGTTCAGTATTTGCCACGAGGAACTGGCATTTTATTCCTCCCCAGGACACAATGCTGACACAGAGCGTGAGTCTGTCTCCTCTCAGATTCTGTTCCTAAACAATACCTCAGGATGACATTAACAGGCACTGCTGTGGCACATGAAATCTTTCAGTATTTATTCTGATCATATTCCTGGCAGTAACAATGTAGTTAATAAATTCACCTGAAGTCTCCACTAGAATTTTTCATTTCCCATTTTAAGCTGTTTTGAAGTGCTCCTGCGCACTTTACAACAGTTGCTCTCTTCCGTCACAAATGTGATTTTGTTTTAAGAGTAGAAGAGTCTGATCCGCGAATCCCCATAGATCACAGAAATACTGTATGCTACATATTCATCAGAGTTTGGAAATCTACTTAAGATCATCAAATGAAAGTCATTTAAAAGTTTAAAATATAAATAAATGCATATTTATCTTTAAAAAGAGCTAGAGCATATTGGCAAGCGATTGATCTTGGAATTCGCACTGTTTTCTTGTTGGGTCAATAGAAAAGGATTTTCTCTGCTGGTATTTGAAAGAGACTGCTGCTAAATCCTATACAAAATCTGGAATGCGTTATGCCTACATGTGCTTACATTTTTTATATCACAAAGATAGCTAATTGCACACCATTGTTATTTATTTATAACCATGCGACCTTGATGCTCCTGATGCCTATGAGATTCCAAACAAGAATTTGTTGGTTTTATACACAGAGCAGGTTCAACACGAGCACCTGCTTGTTAATGTCGGTACTTGAGCAGCAGGGAACCAGACCATCTCAACTCATTTCATGTATGGAATACGGCAGGTCTTGCTTTGTACCAGGTTAATAGAAAAATTAAAAGAATGGGCTGAAATCCTCTAGAGTTATAACTGTCATACTGCCACCTGCTTCAGCAGAGCAATGCTAATTTACAGCAGCTGAAGAACCGGACACATTTTAAAATCTCTAATGAAAACTCATTTAAGTTTTCAACACTGGGATCATTGAATGCTGCGTCATTGTGTGGGCTGTATGTGGAACAAAAGGGTTTTCTTTAATACATGCTGAAAATGGAAACTATCATTTGCAATGATGTTCTGACTGTGAGGCATTTTTCAGTGACAGCTTTTTCAGAGAGAAGAGTTCTGGACTAACGGTGAACACAGGCCTTTTTTTAAGCACAAGTGCCATACAAAAATCCAATGACTGTTACTCAGCGTTCTACTCACATATCAAAGAAACACGTATCAAAGAGATGTTTACCTCATGTTTTCTTACTGCAGTATTTATCCTGAAAACTTGCTTAGGGACTTAAGCACACGTATATGTGGATATATGTATCTGTATTACATTTACAGATATATGCCTCTGGATCGCTTCACCCAAGACTACACTAAAATCCTCTCTGAAACTGAACAAAACAAGTGAAATGTTTCTGAGTAAAATTTCACTGGGGTTTTAGGAGCTGAGGACTACTACAGCTAATTTAAATTGCAGCTTAGCAAAAGGTAATTATCATTGAGGTAACGCTTCCTCTAAAAGCAGTTTCTTTCTTAAAATAATTCTTAAAATTCTAATTATTAAAAATTGTTCTATCATAGTCTCTAAAATATATGTACCTACAAATCTAAAAGAGACTGTTTAGTACGAACTTCATGTGTTCTGTTCCGATTCCTAATTTATATTACAAATGCATAAAATAGGATATGTTGTGATTTAGAACAAAAATAACATGAACATGGAAGGGCTACTGTCAATTTAAAGAACCGACTACTGTCTGAAAAACTTTTAGTGGTTCTTATTAATCTTATATTTTACCTACTTATTCCATTTATTTTAGGCTTTTTTGAATCTGAGTACACCTAATATCCCATTTGTACAGATCTTTCATGTTGCCAAGTGAAACCCAGAACGTTATTAAAAATGGGTTTAAAACCACAGAAAGATCTGTGGATTTAACAACCGCTTCAAAACAACTTATTATTGAACTCTTATTAAACTAAACTTCAGATAATTTAGGCATCACTTAGGTAAGTGCAGATTTATTGGAAAGCTATGTAATAATGTGAAAACATTCCAACACATATGTGTCTAAAAAGAAGTTCTGTGGTAAAGACATTTGTCTGTTGTGGCAGTTCTTTTCTCTGTTCCTATTTAGATGTTTTTTACAGGGGTGCAGCAAACTGACAGCTATTGAGTAAGAATTCGCATTATTTCCAGCAGTGCCCATGTGATCGGTCCTCCTATATCTGAAATGGGGTGTTTCCAGCCAGGATTTGTCTTACATAGAAATACCAATTGAGGTATCTTCTGGTCACATGCTGATCTGGGTCTGCTTATGTCTTCTTTTTGTTAACCAGGTACACAAAGCTACTGTCTTATTCTAACAAATACAATTTTTAACTATAGGCCATTGTACTGGTTAACTTTGAATTTAAATACAGGTTTCTTCAGCAAATCTTCTCTATCAGCTGGAATAAAATGCATGCATGCTTCACATGTGACTTTCCACTCACACTTTCAATTTAATAAAAATAGAATCCCTAAGTATTTGAATGTACAGTTCCCACTTTGCTTCTAAATTTGGGATGTTACTTTAAATTATTGTTGGAAGCATCTCTCACTAAAGGAGATTAGAAGGATAAAGGACAATGTCTAACTGTAAAGTCGTGATTGCGGAGGAGTTTTCTTTTACTTGATGTTCTGCAAATGCTGTTTTGGGGCATTGCAGAATGCTGTGATTTGTTGCATGTTACTCCTAGGTGAAAGAAAACCTCATCCTCTGATCACCACTGTATCTCTACAAGCCCTGAAGAAAAAGTATGGAAAATCTATAACTGCAATGTTATGTCTGTTGCTGCTGCACTCTTTATTAATCAATCAATGCCCCTCAACAAAGCTCTTTCAGCCTCCTCCTACAGCAGTTAGACCTACAATCAGCGCGACAAAACCAGTTCAGAGATGCATCCTTTGTGGTTCTATGTAATTTACATACACTAAAACCACCATTCAGCATGCTATTCATAACATGCTACGTAGTACAGAATGCACTGTATTGGTGTGCTATAATCACAGCCATTTTTTAAATAGGCTAAACCAGTTTTTACATTCTAGAGTAAATTTCATTATTAAGACCAAATGGATTAAATAATTGTTTCCTTATTTCCTTCATAAGTAAAACACAGTTGTTAAGTAACCTACCTGTGCTTGTATGGTAGGACTTGTGTTCTGTAACATAAATGACTGTTCTGACAATTTGTAAACGTTTGTACCTGGTATACAGACACCTTCTGGCTAATTTTTAATAACGAAAGAGAACTTTCTGTATTTTCTGAAATTGAACAACAGTCATCAGTGGAGCAAAAGGCATTTCCTGCTGCATCAATACAAGCTTCAGCTGCTGCCATTATCTTGCCATTTCAGACACTACGCTATCCCACAGCACATATTGATTTACTTGCCTTTCCTTTCCTATAGTTCTCAAGGGGCCTGTCTCACCTGCATTTAGCCCAGTCATTTTCACCCCCTACTGTTTTAATAAAAATTCAGATTTGGAAGAGTTAGCATTGCAGCTAGTGACTGTACATCGGATTTTACTTTGCTCTTTGGTAGGTGAATAGTCTAGAGGGGAAGGGGTAAGGAGCCTTCATTTCACCACCTTTTGCATCTAGTGCAGCCCCTGTATAGGGGGGTCAGCAGACCCGTGGTTATCAGCACTCTGGGTCAGCTGCACAAAGGCTCTCAAAGAAAGTCAGCTGTTAAGTACTCAAGCGACGATTTATTTAGAAAACCTTCCATGAGAGACCAGTGAGGTGGATACAAAGGATAAGAGCGCTGGTGAGGAGGTCAAGTCCCAGGTGCTCTACTTGCTTTCAGGGCAGGAGCAAGGTTTACAGTGAGCTGGCTTGCACAGTGCTCTAAAAAAGACAGAGGTTGCAGATATGTTGTCAGACTTGCAGAAATGTTGGGAACTAATGAAGCTTTGCTGTTAGTTAATAACACATCTTACACTTCTGTAAGCTTTTCTGAAGATGCCAGCAAGGTAAGAGATTATTTCTGCCCCATAAACAACTCAATCAAACTTCTGCCTGATAGAGAAGATGATAGTACCTCAATTACTAGAAGAAGCTACTAATTTGTTACAAGCGGTGTGTATTTTACACAAACCAAAGGATAATATGAAAATATGCTGTGGTTACAGCATGCATCATGGTCTCTAGAGATAGCTGTTAGGAATTTTGATAACAAAAGTAACACAGAGGACTTGCTTAAAATTTAGCTCCCTCTTTGCATAAATACTGTGTTCCAGCCAGTCTCTACTTTAAACTCCTTAGAACAAGCCTTGATGAAATAAACAGCACAGCAGCTGTAGCACTACGAAAGTGATGGTAAGGGTAGGGAGAGTTTCTCCCTCTGTATTTTCATATCATGATAGTTTCTGAGAACATGAATGTAGCTGGTCAGGGGTGATACTCAAGAATTTACTTTCCCTTTAAGAAATTCATGGTGGAACATACTCTTACCCAGAACATAAATTTTTAGGAACCATCATTGGCTACAAATGGAATAACAGACTTTTATTTTGATGTTTTGCATCACGACAGTAATGCCATTAAATAGCTTAGTTGGAATCCATGTATCCTCTGAACTGATAGTAAAAGCATGAGTCACAAAGCTAGGATCTATTTCTCTAGACACTTCACTTCCCTGCATCACTTCTTAGCAGGTACAATGCCAACAAAAAAAAATCACCCTCTAATTCTAGTTTCCAAATGCCATCTATCATCATTCTGATCTTCAGTGATAGAGACCATTAGAAGGCATACCTACAGAACATTCCACGTAAGGAGAACGGTCAGAAATTCAGAAAGTGGGCAAACAGGGACAATATTGTGCCTAAATCATTGCTAAACTTCCTTTCATTACTGTAAGGTCTTAATCTCAGTTCTGATTTCAACAGACAAGAACTTTGTGGAAGTCTGAATCCAACTCTCTATTTTGCAGTTCAGGTGCCTATTCACTGATGCACTGCAGTACCTGAGTTTTGATCCAACCCCATCTACAGATCTGTGTTAGCTTCACAATACATCTCGGGCTGTAGAGAGGCAAGTGCAGCAGGAAGACTCTCCCTGAAGGTGAGCTGTACTGGAGGTAAGACGCTCCGTACATTTGCATTCAGTAGCATGGCATCAGACACATGACTGCATTAGCAAATCTCACTGGGCGAGTCTGGAAACCACAGCAGATGCTGGCAGTCACAGAGACCGCACCGAAGGGCAGCCTCACAGACCACCCCCACCCTCTGCACTGTTAGGCTGAATACTGACAGAGGACTGACCTTTAACAAGCTTCTTTGGACAGAAACAGTCAAAAGATCTTTTCTGTTTGTCTGCTATCAAATAGATAAGTCCTAATGTTCGTACATGTGTTAACAAATATATCTTTAACTATATAGATGCAATTTTGCTGGGGCCTTTGTTAATTTAGAGCTAGTAAGTTGGTAGCAGCCTAAACGATGCACTTTGGAAAAGGTAATAAGCTGTTCCAGGTACACGGAGGTTTGAAATACGTCCATGGCCCTTTTGTTTCCTGCCAAGCAGAAGCAGAACTTCCTCCGCTTAGGAGAAGTTTCTCAAACACTGGCAAGATCAATTCTCTGTATGTGCAAAACATGTCCCTGCAAAGTAAGAGCAGAATTAAATGAAGATTGCCTCTCTCAGATATGTGACTAACAAAACAAATACAACCTTTACTGCAGAAAACAAACAGAATATGCTGCAGGCCTCTGAAGTCTGTGCTGGATGTGACCACCCAGAAGTTAAGTGGGAATTTTCAATTAAAATTTTTCTACCATCTTCTTCTGCAAAGTATCAGTACATTTGTGCAGCCAATACAGGCACTGGGTTCATTTGACAATATACCTGAATATGGCATCACAAATGTGCCTCTTCACTGCTTTTATTTACTTATAGATTTGAAACTGTGATACACTTCCGCAGGTGTTCCTATGACATCTGCAGCAGGAGAAAGAGTTGACTGGCTTGTCAGCTTCTACTAACAACCTGCTTAGCGCCTGCTTTTTGGCTTGATGTTCTGAAGTAGCTAACATCCTTCTTTTCTTCTTTTTCCAGCCTTCTCTAACTCTGTTTCTTCTCCTGCACACACCCCCTTCCCCCCCTTCCCCAATCCTCACCTTTTCTCTTTCTCTCAGGAGCAAATGCTAACAGAATTTATATTCAGCAGCTCGTCACATGGCAGACATGTATTTTTCACTTGTCAGACTGGCCAAAACTGAAGTGAAAGCGCGTTAGCATGACAATCAACCAATGCAGATTCTCTGGGTCAAGTCTTCATCAAACAATGCTTCAAAGTTTTTTAATTAAAAATATTCAGGCTCAGAAAACGAGGGACAAAATTTCTGCATAGCCATTAAGGATATTTTTTTAAAAACTAGAACAAGACACAGGCTGGGTGCAACTACAAGCACAGTGGAAAAATCAATAGCCATATAACAATCTATCACTTCTTAAACAAATCTATCTGTAAAAAGAAAACTGAAAGTGGCTAATCCTTTATCCTCCAATAAAGAGCTGAAAATTTACACGTGCTGCCAGTTTGAATAGGACCTACCATGTTTAATATATTCTGGGTTATATTTTTTCCTAGATAAATCAATAACAGGCAGCCATTCCCCAAGGTGAAAATATACATTAAGAGGCAAAAACACCAGGCCAAATAACCTTTCACTTACTTAAGAAGTAGTAGTAGTGGTTTTCCCTTGCTCGCAATGGTTTTTATCTCCAATGAAACATCAGCATGCAATGTAATAGTGTTAAAGAAAATGAATGACACTCCTCCCTGTTTGATAACACAATACTTCCTTTTCCATTATTGATCCTTCCATATAAGTGGCCTGTACAAAACATGACATGCTGCTTAGCTTATGCTCCACAATGCTTGAGACAGGGCAAACCCAGTACCCAAAAGGTGCCCCGCTGCATAAACAATCGTACCCTGCTTACTGCCTGATGTAAGAATGAAACAGCTGTATTAGCCTTGGCAGAGAATTATTTCAGACACAACTGCACTTGATTTATGTAGGGGATCCGTGAACATAAAGAATGAATTTCTAGGGGCCAAGATGGTCAGACTCACTTTATCTACTGTGGCTGCTATGTGAAAGCAAGGTAACGGATGGAAAAACAGAAGCAGCCTGGGACTGCATGCTTTTGCCCAGTATTGTGCAGTATAGTAACTTTGTTTAAGAGAAGACGGGTATTTTTCCCCTTCTCCCTAAGGCAGTAAGGCCTCTTCTCAGCAATGAAGAGATCAGAAGGGGTTTTCATATTTTAAAATCAAATCACAAACATAACAATTTCCATTTTGGTTAGACTGAATCAGATTTGGGTGGGTGAGTTCTGACAACCCATAGCCTTTAAGAACCCTGTCCTCTCCATATTCCACTAACCAGTTCCCTGCAACCCCTCTCTGTCCATTCTGCTTTCTGTTCCCGCAGCTGTACAGTCATCTCCGAATGACACAGCACTCTAATTTCAGAAATGGCCAATAAAACCATGAAGCCAAACTTTCTAGCGTGTCTAGCCATCTCTTCGAGTTTCATGAATGCCTGTTTTCAGAGTCACAGTTCTCTTTGATATTACTAATGTCTCCAGGAGCACAGGGAAACAAGTGATTACATTCAGAGAGCTTTCCTTGCATAACAAGGCATTTAAGAACACTCTTCTAATGAAGAAAAGTCATGGTATTTACTCTATGACTATATATTAGAGCTAAAATGACATAAAGCAGTTTACAGGTTGTAATTTTTGTGACCTCTGTAAAGGCTGTAACAGCAACGGAGCCAGGGATCTTTTAAAATTTTAAACAAGCTATAAAAAGAAGTGTTTCAAAGCTTGAAGATTCTAGCCACACAAATGGATTCCAACTCCACTGCATGCTGTCTGCATGCACAAAACATGTTTACATGCCTGAAAACAAAGTTGAGTTGTAATAGTTAATATGGGGGGTGGGGGGGGGTGTAGAATGTTAAGAAGGGATTTCAATCCCTGTATTTGGAGGATTAAGATAAATTCCAGGAATGAATTAACCATAAAAAAACATCACAGAGTGGATGAAGCATTTGGAAGTATTAGTTGCTCCCAAAGAAAGTACGTCGACCTCAGCAGATCAGTAGACCTGTCCCACAAGGCAACTTCTTCGTTCCCTTACACAAAGCGCATTTAAGTATAATTTTTTTTTAATGCAGGATTCAGGATTTGGTTCCAGTATTTTAAAAGTGGTAAACGGTATCATCTCGAATGCCATTCAGAGTCAGGAGCCCTGTCTGCGTTCTGTTCCCACACGGGACTCCCAGTTGCCATGTGATCTTGGGCAGGTCACCCAATCCTGCGGTCTTGCAGTTCATCAGTCTGCAATAGAGGTACAATAACATTTGTCTGTGTGAATACGATATTTTAAGACTGAGCATTTGCATCATCGTTTGAGAGTCTCAGATGAAAAGTATTACATAAATCCAAAGGATTTAATGCTTAGGAAGATGAAATGTGAAGAATTCTTTTTCAGCTATTTTAAACTATTGATAAGAGGCTGTAAGGCCCGTTTTGTCAAATTTGAACATAAAATTAGAAAAAATGCTTTTGAGGTAAAGTTTCTAATTCTTTTCAAGTTCACTTTATCTGCAAGAACGGGGGAGCAATTGAAGTGAAACTGTAAGTCTACAGAAGCCACAGTATATTGTGGATCTGTACAAAACCTACCAGTTTACAAGCTGCAAAAGCTTCCATTCAAAAAGGAAGGCAACCTGCCACACACTGCAAAAGCACTCCATTTTTATAAAATGCGTGCCTTTGTGAATCATAAGCAGACTTTCTACAAAACTGTCTCTTTTTCTCCTGATTCCCTGCAGACGTGTGCAATTTTCACTGCCTGTCAGTTTATCAAAAAGACCAGAGCATCAAATTTCAGCTCTGGATTGTCAGGTCTGATCCCTATTTCCTTTCAAATTCCAAAATACTGACACACTGATTGGAGTTCATAGTGTCAGACAACAGCACTTAAGAGACATTTTTGCTAAAATATAGCTTCTGCTATATCTTTTATGCTTTGGTTTTTTTCCTTTTGCAGCCTCAAGAGTATTGATCTGGGACTCATTTATATATGATTTTCACAAAGTAGAAGGCAATTTGCTCAAACAAAACAGTTCTTTTGTATAACCTTTTAAAAGGGGGGCCATCAAAGGGGATTGATCTAGCTTATTTAGTTTGCTGAGACATTGCCCTAGCACTTTCATGAATTGTCTGTATCTTTAAGTTCCCAAATGCCAGCAAGAGAGATCTAAAACAAGCACTCACGGCTACACAGAGTGCTCAGTATATTGCAAAGTTTTGGCATGTTAGCATCATGGAAAAGTTGTGACTCCATGGCAACAGACATTTTTATACACACATACACACACACTCTGATAGTGCTGAGTTATTATCTGTAAAACATCTTTAGTAAATACATTATCTCCGTAGAACTTCTCTATCAGATATTGTCTGAGAATGTCGCCAATATAGTGTTTTGATTGTGACACAGACTCTCCTCTAAATTACAAATCTCTGAGCCACCCAAACAGTCAGCCTGTCTCTTCAACTTGTCCTTTTTCACTGGAGATTGTGAGACTGGGTTGGAAACTGCACATGCATGAATTTCAGAGGTAGCAGCAGGGTTTAGGGGTAGCGCAGTAGTTCTGCTAATTGCATAACAATGGATTTTGAAACACTCTAATTCATGTGTGTGTTGTAACTCAATGTAAATGGTTAATCTGATTCTCCTTTCAGTGTGGAAGTCAGAGAATGCTATATTTCCAATTACATTCTAAACAAGTTCACTTCTTTTCCAAAACCCCAAGGTGGTGGATTTTTTTTACCTACCCCCTCAGTGTATTTAGCCATGTGTGTAGACTATTTAGCTGTGATGTAGAGTGGAAGATATTTTTGCTACATTGCCCTCCAGGGATCACACTTTTTAAAAAAAAATCTTTCATGTTTAAAGCAAGAACTCCTTGAGGATAACTCTTCTATATAAAAATATACACATGTGTGGTTTTTAAAAGTGTGTGTACATATATATATATATATGCACATACACTAACATTTTGATAGAACAATTTGAAATACCTATTTCTTGGATGGCCTCCAAGGGAGCAGAAAACAAAATAGCTGTTCCATCGTTCTCTCAACTAGGCCTCTTTCTTCCAGAGACAAAAATTCTCAAGGCTACTTTCAAACCGTGATCGCACATGGGAGGGAGCTGGAGATGGTAAACACTGCCTGCACTAATTGGATCAAAATCTTCAGAAGTTCCTCAGTAAAGTTCGAAAGGACAGAGAAGTAAGAGTAAACAGGAAATTTTACAGTGTTTGAAATTGGATCAGAGGTCAATGAATAAGCAATCCTTATACTTCCAAAGAAGAAATAATAGCTAAAGTAATATCAGCTAAATTCCTGATGGTAAAGCAAAACCTGATTTATCTAAAGCTCTGCACAAGCCACCCACCCCTCCTCCAGAAAGCTGTATGAATGTTACAGGAATTTTATCAGTTCACTCTTAAACTTTCTGATATCTGAGCAGTGAGAGAAGCTTTTGTATTATCCTTATAGTTTATTCCCTATTTGTATTAACTTCAGAGAGCTTCAAAATGTATATATCATTAAACAAAAAAAATACTGGGAAGACATTTGGAATGGCAGTAGGGAGGAGAAAACAATACGACGATACACCTGTTCTAAGCGGTAAACCCCTAAATTTCCAAAAGCAGAAATACCTTTGTCAGCCACCTGAACCAAAAATGCAGAAAGATACGCAACTCAAACACATCAGGTAGGTAAGGGAAAAATATGTGCAATTAACTGAGAAGAAGCTTAAGAACATGTTGTGCTGGCAACACCTAGAATTTGTGGGACCCAGGACTGTGAACATGGTGCACTGCGGTTTGAAATTGCCTTCTGCAGCAACCGACCTACATTCACAGAAAGAGTTGAAGCTGCCGTTTGCTCATCTTACGGAAGGCGATGTCTCTTTTTAGGCTTCCATATGACACTGGTTATATCCAGAACATAACCATGTACATAACAATGAAACCATGAAAAGTTAATATCTAACTACAAGCATATATGGATCCTCTCCTTCGAATGGACTGCGTTTGTGTATGGTATACACCTTCCAACACACACGTACAGCTACCGCCACGTATACTATGGAAAGAAAAGAGCCGGTTTTCGTGTTTAGGAATGAGGGAAGTTGGAAAAGCTACCATGGATAGAACAAATCCCTTTTGTTTTTTGCTATACTCTTTGTTTTAAAGGATATAAAATATTTTGTTCTATTTGAATATGGAATAGAAGGATAAACAGATGAGTGACAATACAGGATATGTGCTGGGATATTCTCCCTTTACTACAGAACTCTGTTTTTATGCAAGTAAAGCAGCACTTTCCCAAAAAGGTGAAAATATGTTTGGCTAAATGAGAGATTGGTTATGAAGTTTTCAGCATCATTACTTTTGACCCCTTAGTACCTGAATTCCAAGCCAAGATCAGGGTAGAAGTCTTGTTTCTGAGCCATTTACAATTTAGTTAATTAATACCAAAATCAGACCAAGGCGCAGCAAAGTTGAGTGACTCGCTAAGGGTCATAAAGTAGCTCAGCAGCAGAGGCAATAAAAGAACCCTGGCTGACTTTCAGCCCATTTCCTTTCCCACTGTGCCCTTTACACTGGGCCCAATTTTCTCTGTATGTTACCATGTCAGGTAAAACTATGAACTGGTAAAAACTACATAAAATTCTTTTTACTGGAATTAACTGGCATTGGTATTCAATTTGCGAGAGGATTCCAGCATTTATCTTTCATAGAATAAACCAGAATTGTAGCTACCTACACTAAAAAAAATCTAAATTAAGAAAAATAAACAAACCTGAAGATCTAAATCACTTCAAATGGCTTTTTAAAAAAATGGAGCAGAAGGCTGCCCAGTGCAGTTTCTTAATTCTTGATGTCAAGAGTTCCTCTAGAATCAGAACCCTATTACTGCTAAGTTCTGAGACAGAAGGTATGTGAAAAATCTCAGACTATGAATGCCCCAAAATGCAGAAGAAACTTCAGTCAGCATGTGTGCAGGAAGGAGCTGCTCTCCTGCCCAGAGCTGGCTGGCCCGCAGCGGCCGAGGGATCTTGGTTCACCCCACGACGCGTCAGGCTCCGTGGTCAGCTTGCAAGGGGCGCAGTTTGCCACAGTGTGCAAGGTGCCAAAAGTGGCCCGGAAGGGGTGGGGGTTTAGGCTTTTGGGGCTAGCAGATATCTTTGCTGACAGTCTCCTTTGGTCACTTGCGGGGGGGCTTTTAGGAGAATAGCAGCCTCTTTTGTTAGGCTGATTCAGGGTTGGAATTTTCTTTCTCCCTGCTCTTGGGTTTTTGGGCTCGAGGAGGGGGGGTTTCCTCTCCACTTTTGGGCTGGGGATCGTGGGGTTTTGTTTGGTTTTTTTTCTCTCTGCTTGTATTTTCCTTGCTGTTTTGGAATCTGGCTGTGTCATCCACGGGTGGTGAGATACTGTATCATATATTCTATTTTCTGATGTTTTAATCACTTATTAGCAGTAGCATTGTTAGTAGCACTGTAAGTTTCATTTATGCAATTAAATAGTTCTTATCTCAAATTTTACGAGCTTCTCTGAGTTTTTTTCCTACGACCCTTCCTCATTGGGTGGCGGGGAGGTTAGTAGGTGAGAGAGAGACCGGTGGTACTTAATTGCCAGGTCAGGCTTAAAGCACGACAGCATGGATGCACATACATGGGTTGGGATGTGAGATCTTTAGCAAGGTGTAAAGCAGCTGGGTGTGAACTGGTCAGGAAGTCAGATACCTTTACTTTTATGGATCAACATATTACTCAAAAACCATGCAGAAACAAAAAACATTAAGTAAAAGCATGTCCTACACTCCCCTGGAAATCACCATAGTGACACTGACCTCTTTCCTGCTTCATCAGTTGTCATGAATGGCTGTTTATGTCCAGGCCTTCTATGGTATCTCTGAAAGCACTTACACAGCAAAGTGTTGCACTCTGCATCAGCTGCCAGACGCATTTTTTCCTCTGCCTTTTCTCCACTGCAGTGAAGACATATTTCAGATCTGTTTCCAGTCAGGTCATTGGTAAAGCTGCCACAGCTTCAATCAGGTTATGGTTTTGCCTATACAACTCTAGGTAGAACAGGACCAAATACACCTGTAACACAGGCTTCTGTACTTCAGGACTGACAGACCTTCTCGCAGGTGAGCAGGCAGTAACGCTATGTCAGCTGTCCGTCCAACC
This sequence comes from Eurypyga helias, assembly GCF_000690775.1. NCBI lineage: Eukaryota > Metazoa > Chordata > Aves > Eurypygiformes > Eurypygidae > Eurypyga > Eurypyga helias. The sequence continues at coordinate 17,184 of NW_010226405.1, forward strand.
CACTCATCGTACGGCACTCACGCCTTCCTGCAAATGGCCAGTGAGCTGGGGAAGTGGGCACAATGCCATTCAGACAGATGGGCAGGGGTCTTAGACAGCCAACAGACCGTGTATGTGTGTCAAGTGAGGGTACTTAGGGCAGGATTCCCAGCTGGGAATATCCACATGGCTATCCAGTCTAAGCTTGCACTTTGACAAAGAAACGCGCCATTGCTAATCCAGCTCAGGGCTGGATTAAGTGGGAAGGAAAAAGAACATTTTCCATCACCACTTTGGACTCAGGATGGCTTGTGGCTGGAACAGAGAAGCACCTGCTTCTGCATTTTCTTTTGTCTTTTGCTGCAATGCCTGCATGGAAAACTATGTTCTGACTGGATATGATAGGAAACACAGGAGACACTGTCTTCAGCTGAGGAATAGCTTTACTTACGCTTTTTAATGCACACAGACATAAGTAGTATCACTCTCACCAACCCCCACACTTAACTAACTCGCTCTCTGAAGTGTCAGTAATTGTCTCTCTTTTTCTGCCCTAACCTTGGTTACCCAGTATTGGGAATAACTGCTACGCAAAACATACTCCAGACATTACACTTACAGCATTAGGTTTCCTGAGTCCCTGCACGGAATTCCTATGAGGTATCACAAGGCAGAGGTGTGGAAAAAAATCTCCACTGATGCCAAAACCTAAATTACATTAGAAGTGAACATTTTGGGTCCAACTCTACCCTATTTTAAGCACAAAGTAAATCACAAAACAATCAATAGGACCACCGAGGGGTAAGTGAAGGCTGAATGTGTACCTTCAGTAACTAGAGAAGTGATTAATTACATTTAATTTGGCATTAGTGCATGCATTAGCCCATTGAAGAGAATACCACGAACAACTAGATGTTTATCATTTCACACACAATACAGAATCCATAATCAGGAGTAGTTATATGTAGATGATAACATTTAGTACTTCTAGGTCATTAAGGACCATGGATTTTAAATAATTTCCATTACACTTCTAAGAGGCAAGAGGTATTATCAGCATGCTATATATGAAGAACTGACACCGCAAGCAGCTTTAGGGAATTGCTTACTTTGGATGACACAAGTGGCAGTGGTTACAGAATTACAAGGAAGTTACTGGTTCCTCATTTTGTGGCCAAACCACTAGATCTTAACTAAGTTTCTAGAGCCAGAAGAAATAATTTTATGATTAGTAGGATTGTAGCTAATGTATTTTTATGCTTTAAGGAAAAAGCAGGCATCTTGGAAGTTGAAAAACTACAGGATTTGATTCACAATGTCATTTGTAGGGTTTAGAATAGGTGGGTTTGAGCAAGAGAGGTTGGGTGGTACAGAGAGGGATAGGAAGCAGAACAGAAAAACTGGCTGCACATGATTTGCAGACCTCTGCAGTCTTTTGTGTTCACAGAAGACATACAGCTTTGCAACTCAGGCTGTTCTGAATATGTTTGAGATTGAATGCAAGTATTTAAAAGTATTTTAAATACCTTCAGTATTATTGTCATGAGACAATGCTATATTTTGTATTATTCTGTTCTACAAGGGGTCAGAAAAATACTATATTCATGTTCTCACCAGCATGTAAGTCATCATATTTCTGTGAAGAGTTCCCCAATACTTCTCTGAGGTTTAGTTGCATGTTTTTAGAAAAGCAGTATATATACATTTCAGTAACAAATTATATTACAC
>NW_010226405.1:18921-20686 GCF_000690775.1 Eurypyga helias
CTTTCATCTAATTACTAAAAATCATCCTAAATTTGACATTCTGACCTTTCATTTACATCTACTTCAGGCAGAAAAAATAGGTAGAAATAAACTTCGTGTTACTTAATGAAAAAGGTACAGTGTAGGACTACTCAGTCCCATTGAAAGTGAAACTCAACAACCAGGCTGTATTTCAGCTGGAGTCTTTCTTGTGAACGATACAGTTAATCTAGTACAGCTAAAGCTAGACTTCTGTAGCTTTGGTCTTGTATTTAAGCAGCCCACACGTTCACTTCATGATGATTAGTTACCATTTTCAATTATATGCCAAAGGAATATTTTATATTTCTAACACACCTTAATTTTTTTTCATCAGGGCCAGTCATTCTGCAGAACCAGTCTTCAGACAAAATATTATGCCAGGAGAAGTAACAGAATGCCAGCATTTAAAAAGGACAACCTCATCCTATTTAAACATGGATTGATGAGCTGGGGAATATAGAATGCTTTTGGATTTGCCTGTCTCTAGGTGTTGCTGCACAGAGAACATAACAACACAAGCTTTGTGAAGCTCCCAAAAATGAGAAAAGCATGTTGTGCTGCATCTCATTTCTATGTAAAATTAATGAAAATAAAGCAATGCACTTCCCATGCATAATGAATAACCATGCCAAACTGTATCAACTTTTTCAGATTTTTCCTCTAGAGGGCTTTTAAATGAGGTCAAAAGCAAACCTATCTTTACATTTGATCTGAGGGTGAGCAGTGCAGAGTAACAGAGCTTGTCCATGCGAAGTGCAGTAACAAGCTCTTCTTGATTTTGATGATGAAAAATAGAATCCTAAATACTGTCCTTGTATTTGTACCAGATATGGATTTCACAGATTCGGTTACAGAGAGAAGACAGGACTGTGAGTAGAGACACACAGCCCCCAGTAACAGTGTTGAAAAGATCAATGCTAGCTAAGCACAAGAATGACAACCCCATATGTCAGATTCAGTAGGACCAACAGCACGTGCCTCCTCAGGGAGAGTATTATGCCACAGAGGAGTTTCAAAGAATCAGGTAAAATGGTCACATTCTACCTTAGCAACCGGTAATTAACATGCTGTCTTAATGGAAAGCAGCATCAGCATGGCCAAAGTAAGAAAAAAGCCACGAACATTTTAGGGCACTATTAAGTGAATCTACTGTAACAGCTCGTGTCCTGCTTTCCAGAGCGGAAGCACACCAGATCAGCATAGCTCCGTTGAATACTGTGTGTTTTCTCCTGGTCCATGCAAAGACACTATTTCTTGGCTATGACAGACAGGCCACACCGGAAGTACAGCAAATGCATTGCATAACTCAGAGCTCATTCTTCCTGTGCTTAAAACAAATCAACTGCTTTTGTTACTTTTATAAATCTGCTTTTATTATAGGAGAGAAACAAATTCTGTTAAAGAAATTAGCGGTAGCATTCTGGAGATCTCTGTTAGCCCTGGAATCTTCTGCTTGACTTCTCACTGACTCTGCTAATTCCTCTTCATGCCCAGCGGCCTCACACTGGTATGTCCCAGGGAAGTAATACACACAGTGTCAGCGATCCTGCCATGGCAGTCCTGGAATCTGTTTCCCCTGTGTTGCTTTGCACTGCCAACAGGCACAGGCTGGCCTGGCTGTTTCATGACCTCCACTTAGGAGCTGCTGTGCTCTCTTTTCCCAGAGAGGCGGCAGCGCAGAGGACACGAACCTGGACCAGCCACCCAGCTGCTGCCGCAGGTTTGCTGTGCAGGGTGAGTGTGG
>NW_010226406.1:0-21040 GCF_000690775.1 Eurypyga helias
CACGACAATGGGTCTTCATTGAGTATTGCTATAAGATAGGACACCAGTCTGCTCATTCATTATTTTGGAGATGCACACAGCTACTGCTTGCTCAACAGCAGAATTTGGCATTAAAAATCAGGTGCTTACTAGCAGCAGTATCTTCAGAACCAAAATTTTGACCTCAAGTTGTAAAATTTTGCCCATGTCTTGTCTTTATACAAAAGTTGCTATATGAATCTCTCCTGTAGTCCCCAATGTTGCAGTACACGGTATAGTCTGGAGACAACACACAATAATGTAGGTGCAGATTGGGCAGGTGTGAACAGCAAAGGCCGTAAAAAAAAGGAAAATGCGAGCATCAGTTAATGAATGTTTGCAAAACACTTTCAGTCCTTCAGATGATGCTATTATTAAATTGAACATCTTTGCTTATGCTATAGTTGTGCAGAAAGCTAAATTAAGGAGTTGTTTTTCTTTAAACAGTATCTTATTCTTGATTAGCTGGATCATTAAACCATTTTGGATTTAACAAAGTGAGCGGTAGATGGAATACAACAAAGAGCAGAATAACAAAAAATGAAACATGATATGAGATCATGGAAGAGAATCATAGTAGACTAACCCAAAAGTAAATCAAAAGAGCTCTTACTAAAATTCTGGCTAAAATAACGACATATAACATACGTTTGGGAATGACAACAGTTGTGGAAAACACTCGAGGTATTATTTTGTCTTTCCATATGGATGTCAATAATGATTTAGAGAACTGTACTTCTGAGTATGTCCTCTCATGCTGTGGTGTTGTGAGTCTCCCCACATCATCAGACATGATAGCGGTTTAGCAAAATTAAAATGAAGTTTAGTGGAAAGGAGTGGAAACATCAGCCAAGTATAAATGGCTTGAGGCCACATAAATTCTTTGTATCTGATGGATTTTACTACTGTTCTTGCTGTACCTCTCCGCTGCCAAACTAACGTCCTGCTTTTCAAAAATCTTGATTCACCCAATTCAGCCTCTCATCATTTGGCTTTTCCACTGGTTTCCTTGAACATCCCATCAAAGGTTTTCCCTGTCTTTCTACAACACACTTTCTCGTAGCTAGAGTTAATTGATCCCTACATTCAACATGAGAAATCATGCTCTTTAGAGCAAGAATTACTTTACATAACATTATATAAAATCCAGATCCATTCCTAGCTAAATGAAGAAAAATTACATCCAAATAACAGAGAAACTTGCAGAGAGTTTGTTTTCAGTTTCTTTCTAATACTAGTTTTAGGCCTCATGGAGTTTCTTCAGTCCCCATAGTGTTTTATAAGATACACTTTTTGACAGATACTGTGTCAAATTGCACTGTCTCCATTCATGATTTATATTGCACACATTCTATATGGCTTTCTGTATGTTTTAGTTATTACTACTCTATAAAATCTGTAAGCTGTGAGTTGTTTCTAACATCCCATGACAAGTGTTATGTGCATTATGTGACTGCAGTTTTGATTTAATCTTTATCATATTATACTCCATCTGTAGATTTTTTAATTTTTATTTTTAATTTTTATTACACTCTTCCATATTTTATGTCCTTACAGGTCTGTGTTTTATCTCTCAGTTCATTCAGCTCAAACATAGCTAGGCCTAAGTTCTGCTCTGAGTGTGTGCCCCCGTGTAGGTACAGGGTAAGACCACTGAATTGACTATTACGTATTCAGTAGCTGCCAAATGTAGATGCCTGTACTCAGCTGTAGATTCCCATTAAATTTGCATTATTAGGCTCTAAATAATTTGAAATATGACAAAAAAAGAATAAACACAGTTAAAAAGTTGAAACAACAAAAAAAATTATTGTGGTTTTATCTTCTTCAGCTACAATAAAATATGGTCTTCATAGATATTTCATACATAAGACAAAGGAGGATATATTTTGCTGGCATTTTATTTCCTCTGTTTTCTTGTATACATCTTGTGAATTAAGCTTTTTCTAAAATTTAACCTGAATGAAATAGTAACAAAGATACTGCATTGGACTTGTAGTTGTCCATCAGTAAGAAATAGGCCTTCCGTTTGTGTCTGAAGGGATTGTATTTTCAGAAGAACCACCCACATGTGTGCAGTTGCATTGCATCTGACGTCTCAGTATAACTGAACAAAGAAAGGAGATGCATCTACACACAGAGCACTGCACAGCTGTATAGCTATGTGGGTTGTGCATACAGATGCAGACATGCAGCTGCTTTTCCTGAAAACTTGGTCTTGCCAATTTGTGAGAAGTTGTGTAGCATCCTCTAATATTCTCCCTAAACAAATGAAGAAGAAAATTGTGTTCATTGTTTCCATTGAAAAATCCATACTGAAGGAATGAGGAGCATGGCGATGCAATAGACCTGGGCAAGTAAATTTTTGTGGTTTTTGTTTTGGCAGCCAGATAAGGCCTTTTCTCTACCCTCACCACTGTGCTGGCAGCTCATATGTTCCCAGATGCAGTGAAGTACTGTGGTTTCTCTATAATTCTTCCAAAGCCAGAGAAAAACTACTCCTTCACCACATTTAGTATATGTGTCCTATGTGCTATCCATCTCATGGCTGAGTTCTGTAAAAGAGAATGTTTTGATATAAATGTAGAAGGTTACGATGCAAATGTAACTAACAACCATCCCTTTAGATATTCATTTTTCTTATAGTCAAGGTCCGATTTCTTTTTCAGTAAAATAAATAAGAAGACACTGAATGAGATTAGATTTCCTAACAAGATAGTGGTATTTTTCAAGCCATCCCCACACAGATGCTAGTGATACCTGCCATACATTGGGTGAAGTGCTAGAATGTCAGGTTGGTGATTTTATGATGCTAATGCCTGCGTTTTTTCACTTTCCTTTCATGTTGTTTCATGCTAATTAAATTATTTTATTCACTCAAGTAAGATATTTACTTGTGTATGTGATTAGCTGGGTACTTAGCTGGCCATGCTGCATGCACAATGCCTGATTTGCAAGTGCATTGTAACTCAGAAAATCTCAACTGATGTTCCTGATTCTAGGTGAAATGCTACTTCATTTTAAGGCAAATCAGATGATTGTATTGTGTCATTATGTTTAATATTGAGAAAACTCTATATCATTTTTTTTATACCATTAATACTTTAACTCCACTTTTCTCATTACTCAACCCAAAGATGCCTTGGCATTTTTATTAACATGGTAGGACTAGACCAAGTACTTGAATTTAACTGAGTTGTATTATATTTTTCAAAATAATTCCAGTGACACAAAAGTCTCTTAGACACATCCTTTAAGACCACTATGGGGACAAAATGTGACAATTTGTCAGGTCGTGTCATTTTCTCAGTTGTTTTCATGGTGATAGCAAGCCAGGCAGTCTGTACTGAGAAAAAAATGCTGCTGCACTGGTCTTTCTCCTCCCACAGTTCCTGGTGTTTCCCATGTGTCCTAAACTGCAAAAGAAAGAGAAAACCTTCTTACCTCAGATCTGCGATGTTTTCCTTTCCTGTGGGGTCAGAGTACCTTCTTGCCAGAATTAAAATGCATTCAACCATGGGGTCTCCAAAGACCTGACAAGCCAGTGGCAAGGTGGGGGGTGGTGGCACCAGGAACCCATACATTGGAGGAATAACAACTCCAAAAAAGGCACTGACATGGGGATACAGGGACATTTGATTGTGTAGTTTCTGCCACCTGGGCCGCATTGTCACAAGGGACTGACCTGCCTGCAGGAGACTTGATAGGGCTTAAAATGGTTTCTTTAGCTGGAAATAACCAGAGGGCAGAAATTTTTCTGTGGAGCTTTTCTGGAGTGCTTTGCTGGAAGCTGTCTGTGGTGCCAGTCTGTGCAGCAGCCTGAACTTACAGCCTGAAGGAAATACTTAGGAACACGTCATGGTAGCCCTTACTGAACTCAGGGAAAGGGGATGCCAGGTATCGCTGAAAAGTAGAAACTTGAAGGGATTGGGACACATCTCTGCTTTTTTCTGTATCCACATGTACTGCGGCACTTGTTTTGTGCAGGTTTTCCAGGGGAAAAAGTGTCTTTCAAGACCACCAAAGTCTATATGAAAGCCCACTGATGTAGAAGCACTGAGGCTTTATGATCTGAACCTGTTCTTTTGTGCCCCAGACCAAGATTGTTAGGTGCATAGCAGGTTTCCAGCAGCTAGAGTTTTGTCTCCTGTAGGGTACTAAAATAAAGGGAAATATGTTAAATTGTTATGCAGTGTAATTTCAGAAGGTGGAAAAAGAAGGGATGGGAAGCATTTCTTTTCAAGCTTCAAAACACTATGCCTAGATGTGCAGTGCCAAGCTGGCTCCATTCAAAGATGGGCAGGAGATGCTTATCGAAGAGAGAAGCATGAAATGGTTCAAAAGAAGATAGTTAAATGCTTTTACATGAATAGTGGGACATCCTGAATCCTATTACCAGTATGAAAGTGATCAGAGCTCTTGTTCAAGGAATATAAAAAAGTGAAAGTTAAGTCAGTTTCTTTAAAATAAGTTTTTAAAATGAAGCTATACTGTTTCAAATGCACTTTCACTGGATGATTTTTTTGGTAATGTTGGTAGTTTTGCAAAGGATTTTCTTGTGGTTAAAGTTCTTTTTCAGATGATGAATGGTTTTGATAAGTAGCTTTTTGACTTTTGATGATTTTTCTATCCTTGCAGTAAGTATTCAATAAGTATTTCTGTGAATAAGAAATGCAGCCCAAGAATTACAGTTAGATTGATTCTGCTTCTATTCTAAAGAACGGGTACAAGAAGCCTTCAGTTAGTGTCATGCTGGATTGATTTAATTTAAAGAGAGATGCTGCTTCTCTAAATTCTCCTGAATTTATCTTCTTCATGATACTTAATCTGCAGAATTTTACTTTTTCCCCACAAGTTAAAAGGATTGATTTGTGTACATTTCCTAATTTATTTTTATTTTTTTTAATTTGGGATTAGCTGTCACAAAAATATAAATACATCAGAAGTTGGGAGTCACTTTTATGATATTTGCTTTTGATTTGCCTCATTGTTGAGACTGCCACTTGGCTACTACAGGTCTAAGTTTTTGAGGAACCTGAGGTGCTTGTGCTTTCATATAACTTCTGTATATGAACTTCACTGGCGATACCCTTAAATGGTCTCTGTTACAATCTGCAGCACTTAGTTGTTATAAAAGAAATAAGATGGCATTAAAAAAAAAAACAAACCCACCACCAGTTCTTTGCCTTTCATAGCTCTGCTTTGCTGAGATTTATTTTTTCTGTTGTTTTTCTTCTCCTGTTTCTCTTCCATCTGAAATTAACGTTAGCTGTAGCAAACCTGTGGTTCTGCTGCATGTCAGTGATCACTGTGATCTGCCGCCTTTTTAGTGCTTTGCTGTGATTACTTGTAGAAGTGGCTGGCTCCATTCTCCCAGCATCCTCAGAAATTGTACCTCTGATTGTCCTCTGCTCAGTTTTGCTCTGCTTGTTATTTTCTTTCTTGTAACTTACAGGTTGCGTTTACTTACAATGGCAAAATATGAATCTACTGAGCATCCGAAAAACTAACACAAAGGTTCCGTCTCATTGCAGAGCTCTCGTACCTGAGTAATTCTTCTAATTCCAGATTAATTATTCAAAGTATGCCCAGTGTAACAAGCGAGTGTGCGATCATTAGGCTTCTCTCAAGAAGGTAGTGGCAGGTTGCATATAAGGAATTAATGCTTTTCCCAATGAAGTTTTATCTGGAGCAAATAGACATGCCATTGAAGCTGATATGACAATGTAATGAAAGATAAACTTCATACTGTAGAGGAGATGAGGCTGAGATTTCTAACCGCTTGTTTCTTCCCCTAAGCTTCCCAGTGTTTCATTTCCAGCTCCTGTTCGCTACTGGGCACTACCTCAATAACACTTGTAGAAATGATTCTGCACTTTTCTGTTTGAAAAAGTACAAAGAATAAGTTTCAGCATCTGTCAAATAGTGGCCCTTGAATTTAAATTGCTTTCTATAGACCCTGCAAAATGACATCCAAAAGAGTTGCATTTATTATTATTTAATTAGCTGCTTGTCTTGATGAATGGTTTTATGTATATAGGATTCTTTATACTGTGCTCTAATGGGGAACCACCATGGGAATCCAACTCCTGTCATGCACTGTGAAGAGCTGTTGGTCAGATTCATATTCTGCCTCCCCAACTGAACGACTGCATTTCACTCTTCAGTTATGCATATCAGCCACACATACTGGCCTTCAAGGCAGTATGGGGCAAGAAGCTCCAAAATGGTATTTCAGAACTACAGAAATAGTTTAGATTTGTGACAACTGTAAATTAGTGGGTTCTATTCAATAGCTGAAATGTGAGATTTTATTTCACTGGGATTCAAATAGAAGTCAGACAGAATTGTCCTCTTTGTGAACAAAACCAAGACTTGAGACTTTTGTCCCTGGAAGAAAACAAATTAGCAAACAAGAATTTATCTGAAGGCAGAAGATCTGGCTCCTGCTTCAGTCTGATAAACAGCAACTGCCTTTGCCTCTTGCAAGAAGATTGTGGAGATCAATGTGTTTCCATTCCCTTCTGCCGGAAAAAAAAAAAAAACCTCTGCTGTGAATGACTTCAAGCTGTTTGGCCATGTCTGACAACACAAAAATCTAGTTTTAAGCTTCCAGCACAAATTTTATCTTTGCCTTTTCCATTTTGGAACCTTGGTGAGGCTGTTTTGTAGAATGGAGTACAGCCCACTGCAGGCTGCAGCTATTGCATGCTTGCTGAATATGCAGAGATTATGCCAAAAATTTAATTTCTCGATTTATACATGTCAAAGTCTAAGGTCTCTTGTGATAGGCATAGGGCTAGCAGCATCAGATGGTGGTTTTCCCCTGTTTAGTCAGTGCAGTGGAATGGTGCATGTTGGAGAACATGACCCTCGAAGCACTGTTTGGAGCAGGTGATTAATCAATGTCCTTGATCGGTGTTAGGTCAGAGCTGAGTCGCTGATGCTATGCTGTGGAGGAGTCTGCTTCTGTTCCTGTGTTCTTGGCTAAAATACAACTGACAACTTCGTAGGCAGGGAAAGGTGTACAGGAGTCAGAGGGGAAGGATGGCGCCTGTCTCATAATGGAAATGAGTAGAAAAAGCATCACGACTGTGTCACTGGGGTGTAGGCACAGGGTATTCAGAAAATGTGTTTCATCAGCATGATCTAATAAATTTCAGATTTTCTTCCAGGAAATTAAATCATTTTAATCAGTTGAAACTTAAGATTTTCCTGGCCTTAAAAGTTACGGGATTTTATAATGGGTAACACATTTCAAGTATGATGAAATATTTGAAAGAGGTCTGCAGGAAAAATAATTGCCAATTCTGTTTAACTTACAGCCTATTGTGTACATTTTGTTTTTCTTGTGTGAGGATTCTTTGTATTTCTTTTAAAGAGGAATTTAAAATACAGAAAAGATATTGTCCAAGAATTCAAGTATGAAAAATTGCAGTAGTTGGTTGTTGTTTACTTACACATTTTTTTTCTGAAATGTATGATTTTATAGCCCTAGAAATGTGGTTTTAGAATACTGGAGTTGTACACAAATACATTATTCAGCCTACTCTGCATGAATGGGTTAGCTGTAAGAAGAAATACTATCCACATCCGTGTTGGCATAAAATATTTGCATATGCAACTGTGTAATGGCTTTAAATGCTTTCCTCATATAACTCAACTGGGTTTTGGTGGAGTCATCAAAGATAGATTTTAACTAATATCTACAGGCAGGGCTTCAGCAAATACAATTCTTGTAAATGTACACTGATAGAATATAACAGCCTTATAGAAATAGTTTTACCATCTATGTGCTGATGGCCCCTATTCTGTGTAACAACTCTTCTTACAGTAACTCCTTTGGAATTGCTTACAAAACCGTGAAGCCAAGTCACGCATTTCTGTCGGGTACAGTACCTTCCAGTTTCACTTAACAACCAGTGAAGTGCGTGAGCTCAAAATACCCTGATGTACAACTAACAGATTCAATTTTGCCTGTAATTTTATTTTTTTCTATGGTGATAGTCATCAGATACTCTAAAAATCTTTTTAGCCTCTGCCATACTGACAGGCTGGATGCCATGGGGAAGGAGAGTGAAGTGTCAGTTCTCCATGTCCTGGAGGACTAGAAAGCAGGGCTTGCTTCTGAATAATAATACATTGCCCTCCTACAAACGCTTCCCTGGCGATCCTCAGCAATGCAGACATCTGTGAACAGCATTCAGATTTGCCACCATCCTGAAATGTTATCATCTTAACACAAAATGCCAGTATAATGATGTGAAAATGCAGAATCAGGGATGCAGATCTTCTGCAAGTAGTGAGTTATATATATTACAAAGAATCGTTCCTTTTTCCAAGGAGATTTTGCTTTCATTTAGCCCCCATAATTGACTGACTGTAAGCTCCTTAACTTTTTCTCATAATGCAAAGCTGGCATTTTTGCTGTTGATTTTGAGACCCAAAGTGGAAATCTTCAACATAGCTATTGGAAAGCTACAAGAAATATGCTTTTCATAGTATGAGGGACGAAGAAAAGGATATAGGGTTTTAACTGACATTTTATTCTGAAATTCCCTTCTCCTTTCACACAGCATATCATCCACTCTTTTCATGGTATAACTACCCCTTATTTGTAGTTGCAAATCTGTAAAACATCAGCAGCATTCCAGATATTTGTGTTATATTTTTATTCTTAAATCTTTAGGCTAAAACCAGTCTTAAGCAGTGTGAAAGGTCCATGGTCCATGGTTTAGACTATGAATCTCAGAAGAAGGGTATGCTAAAAAGGGAAAGGGAATCATACATCTCCTGAGCTACCAGATAACTGATTTTCTTTTAGTGAGACAGATGTTTTTTCTCATATATAAAAATTAAGAATTGGAGACAGTTCAAAAGTATTGCAACTTCTAATGGGAGGACTGAACTGATAGATCTGCAAGGAAAGATTAAAAAAGCTATATCCAGCTCAGCTAAGTGACAGAAAGGTTCATCAATAATTGAAAGGTGTCAGCCCCAAAGTGAGAGTATTTAGAACTGCAAAAGGAAAAATAACTAGGAACGACATAAGAAAGTTATTAGGAAAAAAAATAAAGCAAAAGTGGGAAATAATAAATACATTGAATAGCAATGAAAACTGTTAGATTGAGGAGTAATTTCATAAAGAGAGTGATTGCAAGTATGATAATTACAACTTAGGTCTCCATGGATTTGAATTCCCTAGATTTGTAAAGGGATAGGCCAAAAATGCTAAAACGATGTATTTTATTGCATGGAGCAATCCCGTGTTGAAGGTAGATGGCTGGGATGATCCCTTCTGGCTCTTCAATCCCTTTCCTGCCCAGTGTGCTTTAACTGAAGATCACTGTGATCTTATCTCTGAAAAGTAGTATCTTTGTGGGAACCTGAACTGTGATACTATCAAGTCTGCTCCAAGGATCTTATATATACCACTTCATCACAGATATTATTGACAGTAAGTGCTTCTACCACTTTTATATATTCTCACTGTGAGTTGTTTTACAGCAAGACAGCCAAATCAAGAGAATTTTTCCTGCCCAGCTGAGCAGCTGATAAGTCTCTTTACAAGCACTTATGTGAATTCAATGCACTTGGATGTTAAAAGGTTGGGTTAGGACAAAAGCAGGTGTCAAAACACAACCCTCTGCTCTTGCCATCACCTGAAAGGTTATCTCCCTGCATGTAAAATTACTCATCTTTTGAACCCCACTTTTCCTTAATTTCTTTGTTTGGAAAGTCCATCTGATCCTTTTTAGGATTCATTTCTCCCCTTCTGATCTTCTGCTTTTGTCTCCTATTTCCATTCCTTGCTGTCTGCGCATCATGATTCTTTTTTTCAGGATGAGTCATTATCCTTTTAAAAGCTCCTAGGAAGGGCTTTTTTCTCAGTCATGCTATCTATTTCTTTGCCAAGTGGTGCCCGTAGAAAGATTAGAATAACCCAAGCTAAGAAGAGCTCTGTGAGTTACAGTGCCTATAAGACAAGCCTACAAGTTGTATTGTTTGTTCAAGGCTAGTTCACTTCTATCCCTTATTCCCCAACCATTTAGATTGACCTAAAATTCCACTGGGAGGCAAAAAGAACCCACATCCTTGACCATTTTCAGATGCTGAAGATTAAAACTGACCCAGTCCTACATGTGTGTGTTCTCTGAAAAGAATTTTCTTTATCCCGTCAATCATGTGGAGTCCACAGATAATATGGCTCCCTTTCTGCTCCAAAATCTGCACAGATCCTCCGCTACCATGCTAGGAAGGGAAATAGGAAATACTTCTTTTCCAGGCCTGCAGTGTCTAATTCAGACTGATTATGCATGAAAAGGAATGTGTCCCAAAAGCAATTGTTCCTTGTGCACTACATCTTGTGAGCAAGCAGCCAGTGTGGCTTGCTTCAGTAACTTTTATATGTAAACAGTCTTTAAAAACATAATCGACATTGTCAAAGCCTAATCTAAATGATGTACTGACATTGCTTATTTTGATATGCTGACTTGGTTTTGAATTCTCTCTGGATTGCCTGGACCCAGATGGCCTTTTTGTGTTTTGTTTACTTTTCACTTAGCTGTCACATATTTATTCCCATTAGATGTACAAAGTCAATGGGTTCAGCCTAGTTTTACAGCTTTGTTGGCTAATATGGCATAGGGAAAGCACTGAGTGAAGCCAAGCAGAGGGTCATGGAAAAAGCAATGTGATTCTTCAGGTCTGACATAGAGACTAGCGAAACAGAAAACTGGTAAAAGCTGGTAGAGCAGCTAGAGATAATTATTTTTTTTCTTCAGAAAAACATTATTTGAATGGAAAGTAGAAATTCACTGAATAGGGAAGGGTTGTTTAGACTGAATTTCTGTTTTTAAAAGCTTGCTTCTGAATAAATCCTGAAATTTTGTATACATTCCATATATTTAAATGAAAAGAAAACTCTGGATTTGTTTCAAATGTGAATTAATAGTAAATATTACTTTAAAAGCTTTTCAGTATAATAAGCTGTTTGGATTTATCTTAATCAAACAATTCAAATGTCTTACAAAATCTTGCTGTATGAAAGTCTTTGAAGAAATGTGAAAACCCTTCCTGCTGAGAAAAATAAACACAGAATATCTAGTTGGCATGATCTTGCCCACATTCATGCACAGACCCCAAGAGACAAATGGGCGTTCGTGTACGTGAAGTCACGCCTGAAGAGTGACTGAAACATGAACCATATTGAAGGGTGGTCTTCCATCTGGATAGCCATGCCTACCCTCCCATGCTTCTCACAGTGTGAATACTTTAAATGGTTCTCTCTATCTAAATTGTCTTATGGCTCAAAGAAAAAACTTAGTGGGCAATTTGGGGTGGAATTTAGCCTGATGTTTCCTTTGTTCCCTGAAGAGGGACAGTAGGGGTCTCCTTCACAGTGCTGTTTCACTGACAGCATCTTCTTCTGTCACCTTTTTCCCGTTTCTGCGAGGTGCTCAGCCAGAGCACTGCATGGCACCGGTCATAGTGCACATTTCATGCTGACAGCTTCACTTTCTTTGACAGACTGTGCTGAAGTTGCAGCATTTTTAGATGTACTGATCTCCTTTTGGACCTGACAGTGCGTAGTCTGAGGTCTTCCTCTGTTTACCACAGGTAAAATATGGGAACTACGCCTTTGTATGGGATGCAGCAGTACTGGAGTACGTGGCCATCAACGACGCAGACTGCTCTTTTTACACTGTCGGGAACACTGTTGCGGACAGAGGATATGGGATAGCACTGCAGCATGGCAGCCCCTACCGCGATGTTTTCTCACAAAGGTAAGGGTTCGGAGAAGGAGGAGCAGGTCCTAAAGGAAGGTCTCTCTCAGCTCTGCACCCTTCTTTTAATTTAATTTTCTGTGAGAGGAAAACATCTTGTGCTTGCAATCCATTTCATACATAGGCATTAATTACCTTGGAGAGGTAGGATTATTCACTTTCCTAGAAATTGCATTAAAAATAGACTATGTTGCTCTTATTTGAATTGTTCTTGTTTCTTTTGGAAAACATTAATGAGATAGGCTGAATTTCATTATCAGAAAAATGAGGAAAGAGTTGATTGATTGGTTCTAGAGGGACAGCGTAACTCAACTTTTTCTGATACAGAAGACTTTTCTTAAAAAGGAAAAAGTAAACTTGGAGAGTGATGAGAAAATTGAAGAGTTTTAAAAAGAACCTCTCATGTTTCAATGAAATTACCCTTATTATTACCCAAAAGTTTAGATGCTCATTGTGATACTAATTAGTTTCTTGGGCTACAAAAGTGAGATGTGTAGAGACGCTTCTGGTACTGTGTTTCTACTAGGATCAGAAATATTAAAGTAATTGTAGGCATTGTGCCTTTGCAGTATTTGTGCTTCACTCTAGTATTGATTCCTAAATCAGCATGTGTGTGAAATGTAAAAACCAACCAAACATTTTAAAAGTGTAATATTTACAGTCTCACTTTTAGGAGAAGAGGTGGGCTAATCTCATGATTCTTTTTCATTCTGAACCTATTCTCTCAACCTGGTTTCTAATGGTATGTGTTATATGCATGTAACAAAATTTTACAGTTGCTGTGATGGAATCTCATTTGTGTGGTTGCCGTAACAAATGTGAACTATTATGGCATACGAATATGCTTCATTCAGGCTACTGCCTTTACTTTCAGTCCATTGAATGAGGTAGGGAGAAAAATAATCAATAAGTAACAATATGCTGATTCAGAGGAATTACTGTCTACTCACCCTTACTGCATGAACAGAGAAGGCTTGAGTTCTTTGAATCCGTTCTGTGTTGGGAGTGATTTGGTTGAATTTTGCACTGACATAGCAGCAACAATGCAAAAGTTCATGGGATCAACAAAAAAATTAAATTCAATGAAACATATATATGCTTTATATATTACAATTAGCATTATGAGCAATTATTTACTGAATAATTTCATATTTTAATAGTCCAGCCATGACCAGGATCACTCTGCTAAAAATCTCGGGCTCTGTAATGTTCGGGGTCTCCATGCAAAACAAAGGAGTAAAATTTCTTCCTGTAATCTTTCTAAGAAATGCTTTCAGCTGTTTTAAGAGGTTCCCAGGTGCTGGCCAAGGTGTTAAGTCATCCTCTTCAGAGCATTATAGAATCACAGAATGGTTTGGGTTGGAAGGGACTTTAAAGCCCATCCAGTTCCAACACCCCTGCCATGGGCAGGGACACCTTCCACTAGACCAGGTTACTCAAAGCCTCATCCAGCCTTGCCCTGGAGACAGCCAGGGATGGGGCATCCACAGCTTCTCTGGGCAACCTGTTCCAGTGTCTCACCACCTTCTCTGTGAAGAACTTCTTCCTGATATCTAATCTAAACCTCCCCACTTTCAATTTAAACCCGTTACCCCTTGTCCTGTCACTACGGACCCTTGTAAAAAGTCCCCTCCCAGCTTCCTTGTAGGCCCCATGTAATCTTGAGTACAAAAATTTAAAGACAGAGGCCAGCTTCATAGGCTGTGCCTTTATGACTAAATACAATGAACCTGCCAAGTGGCATGGCATGGCTCATGCCCTCACAGATGAGCACTCTTCACCCGTGCCCCCACCACTCTCCAAGTCAAGGTGGATGTATCCAAACTACCCCTTAGGGACTGCTTCTGACAGCATTTATATATTTGTTATAGTTCTCAGTACATGGGGGAAATGGTCATGGCTCTTTCTGCTAAGTGATTATCTCCTTCGTCGCAGTATTCAGTACCAAGAGAGGCTAGGTTACACCTTCTTCTGGTACACTGCCTTTAGTGACTTCTGCATCATTGGTCTGTGCAGGCCTGACATTTCCAAGTACAATTTTATTTTGTAACAAAATTTCAGCATTTCAGTGTATTATTATATCTTGAAGGTGTAGGAAAGCAGAAAGAAGCATAAAAATTTGCACATATATAGCTTTTTTTATCTGAGGATCTTTGAAGCAGTACTTAAATATTAACATCTCTCAGTGGAAAGTAAATGCCATTTCCATTTAATGCTTAGGGAATCCATAGCATAAGGAGACTTAAATGAATTCCCAAGGTCAGATGTTTTTCCCTGGTGGAATCAGGGATCATAGGCACTCAGATTTCCTCATTTTCCATTTCCTGTTATAGTTATCAGAGTTCAGATGGATGAAAGAAGGGATTATTTGAGAGATATTCAGTCACAGGAGGATCTGGATGGATACACAAAACTTAGCACTGATGAGAAAGTAACTCAATACACTATCAGGACTAATGGTTGAACAGAGAAGTTGGAATTTGCTTGGAGTGATGCTACCTACTGGGGAATTTAGAGAGCTGAAGATATGTATTCTGAAAATGTGTGTGCTGCTCCTCAGATTTTTATTTCTGTATTATGAATCTTATTATATTGCACTGCTAATTATGTCCATAAGTAAAAATTTAGTTTGAAGCTGTGAAACACCATATAAGAAACAAGCACATGAAAGAGAAAGCATGCTTACAAAGTTTTGTTCTAAAAACCTTTCAGTAGTGTTTCTTGTGATTACTCCCATGTAGTTTTCACAAATCATCCTTACTTTTTTTCCTAATGAAAAGGCTGAACAACTTTCATCTGCTGCAGTCTGCATGCTGGAGAGGGAAATAGATTTCACTGGGTAGAATTAGCAAATGTGCACATGAGTATTTCACATTCTTTAATGCAGTAGGGAACTGGTTTGAAATATATTGGCATTACTTGATCTTTCCCCAAATAAATATATTTATGTGAAAATACAGGGCTTCTCATTTACAAAATTTCACATAAATCCATAAGCTGCATAGTGCACCCTAGGGTGCAGCTGTAAAAGGTCTGGCAAGCTTACAGGAGATCTTGGTCTCAGTGCGGGAAGCACAGGCACAAGTTTAAGGCTTTTCACTACCTTTTCTGAACATTCAGGTGATTCCCAGAGAAAAAGGAAGAGAGATAGAGAGGTGTAAACACCCACCCCTTCTCGCCAGTGCTACAGGGCATGAGTTGGGTCAAGGTAACACTGTGGTAAAATTTAGGAATTTGTGATTTCCGAAAACATCCCTATGTTTGTGATGCCTGTTATGTGCTTCTCCAGGGGATTAACACATGCAACATAACTGGCCTCTAGGGACTGCAACAGTATCACCTGCTCTGTGCAGTATTCCAGTTTATGGGAGTTTACCCACCAAGCTACTTAAGAAAGGTAGTAAACCTGAAATGGGTTTGAAATGCTGAGGTGCCAGCAAAACACATCTGGGACCTTATAAATATTAAATTCCCTGGTGTCATTTCTTCCCATCAGTGACCGTGAGAGAGTGCCCCTTTATACCACAGGCAGTTTGCAAGGTGCTAAAAAGAAGCCTGAAACAACCAGCATTGTAAGAACCAAAGCCATGGTGATGGTCCTAGTGGCCATGTACCTGCATCTGGGATGTAGGAGCACAGGTGATGACCACCTGGTTATCTGCTACCCACGCACCAAAGAGGCACGAAAGCTGCAGGGCCCCAAGCATGGTGCAGAGCTGGTGCTGACACCCACACTGCTCCCAGCCTCAAACTGCTGCTTCCAGTTAGTGCCTTTGTGTTTGCACGGGGTGCGGTCCTACCAGTATGGAATGACCCTCTAGTTACAAAGGAACCAGAAAATGAAGATTCTTATATTAGGCTACAGCTAAACTAACACAAAAAGTTAAATATATACTTCATTTAAAATTGATGAGATTAAGCAAGAATCATATGGAATTGGCTGCCATGATGGTATTCTTGCTTATACTGGTTCATATTGTGTTTATAATTTTACAGGTATAAGATGATGGTTTTACCTTTTAGAGGGAGGAGTGAGTACTCCCAAACATTTGAACTGATGCAATTTAAAATTCTAATTACTCTTACTAATGCAGGTTTGGGTATAGTGAAATATTACTGGAGAGTGTGGCAAAATGTGTATCACCTAGAAACTCCATGCACATTTGCTGGTCTTTTAAAAAATTATTTCCAGCCACACCACAGAACATGAAACCCTGTTGAGGATTATTCTTTCCAGACTAACATTTTGGGGATGAACATACTGGTTTAGATGTGAAATGTTATACCATCCAGAGTTCAGTATCAATATGCCTTCAAAAAAGCATTTTGTGCAGGTACAGTTTAGTAGCAGAGAAGAGTAACCAACTGAAAGCACTGTAAAGAAACCAGTCTTCGAGACCTTTCTTTTTCACATGCAGAAAGTCTCTTCTAGGCTAAAACAAAAACATGTGCAGCAGCGAGTGGTCTGACTGCAGAATGGGATTGGATTTTTGCTGTATTGGGATGGCAAAGTGTCCACCTGGGGTCCCAGGTAGTGCCTGTGAGCACCTAATGAGCCTCACGCTCGGTCTGCAAACAGGTGCTTAAAGTCCATCCTGAAAATAGGTGTGTGTCTGTCGCACCCATAATATAGAAAATAATCATGGTAACATTTGAATGATGGACCTGTCATGGCGTCCTGATGACTTCATTCACACGTGGCAGATCTTAACAAATGCATCTAGTCATGCCGTTATGCAGCACTTGATATGCTCAGGTAGATTGCTGTCCCCTTTTCTTTGCCACTAAGGCTTAGCCTTCTGAGCATCCACAGCCTCCAGGCAGCCTGTCAGGTTTCTCTCTCTCTCTCTCTTTTCTTTCAAGGTAATGACAGGGGCTTTTGAAGAGGATCTGTCATTTGATTCATGAGGAACTGTATGCTGACACTAAATATGACACCAGTTAAGAAGTCTTTTTCAGCCCTAAACTTTAAAATTTCCATTGTACCCCCAGGAGGTATAAATATAATTGCAAACTCTTTTCAGAGTATTCCGTAGGACGTCTGTGCTTCCTACAGTGCAGCAGCAGTGGCTCAGGCCCTGCGCTGGTGGCTGGTTTCTGGTTGGGGTTAAGGAGGGGGCCCTTAAGTACAAAGCGCTTGGGTCCTGCTCGCATCCTCACTTCTGCTGGCTCACTACAATCCTGGATGCACAGCACATTAGAGACAGAGGGAGAGCAAACATTAATTTCATATTTATTGGAGGCCAGCAGCCAGCTTTTCACTGAAGTAAGCATAAGTTGTCAACATCCAGTACTGCTGAAAAATCAAGCTGTAGTTGTTTTGCATTCCTCATATCCCAAGAGCATCCATGTGCATTCTGCCCTAAAGT
Source organism: Eurypyga helias (assembly GCF_000690775.1). Lineage (NCBI taxonomy): Eukaryota > Metazoa > Chordata > Aves > Eurypygiformes > Eurypygidae > Eurypyga > Eurypyga helias. Next base: position 17,174 of record NW_010226406.1, read on the forward strand.
CTTTACTTTTAAATAAAATGAAACAGTGACAATTAAAAAACAAGACTGCCCTCAGCACCCACAGTGTGGGACTCGTGTGTGTTGTTCATCACCTGTGTTTCCCCAGACAGCGATTGCCCCGGCTGAGCACCAGCTTGCAGACACCTAAAGCTGTCTACATACTAAATGAAGAAGCAGCAGTCACATACCTCCTGGTATTCAGCTGTGAGGGGAGGGTTATGCAATGTATGGAAGGTACAACTACCATACAGCTTCTGCAGAAACCTCAGATTGAATTTGACATAAATCACAAAAGGTTGCAAAGAATTTGTGTTGCTAGAGAAGGCAATCACTTCTTTTTTTGTCCTGGGAGAAAAAAGAAATGAAGATGTATAATGATTTCTTCATGGAAAGCCTAAAGCCACCTCACTAGCAGCAAGCATTGCACTTTCAGGTGTCCAGAATTTGGAGACAAAGAGGAGACCCATCATGTAGTGTTCCAGACAACCCCTTAGCAAATCACTGGGGATATGCTTTAAATAAATGGTATGGATTTTCTCTTGTCCCTTTTTATCTCATCAGCAAAACCCTGAGTTTTAGAAAGTTCCTGCCCTGAGTCATAAATATGTGTTCTTCCTTACTCCTTGATATTAATTCTCTCTCCTTAGATTTTTATTCTGTGTCTTGGAGGTCACTGATGTCCAAAGACTCCAGCTCAAGGGAAATTAATTCCTTCTTATCTACCTTGATTTCTTCTTCTGAGTCCTTGGGACTGGGTAGCCTTTTCTTTTGGGACATCCTCCCTTTCTCCTTCCCCCCCCCCCCTTAATGAAAACCCAAAAGAATGTCCCTTTCTGATTTATCCTTTACCAGCTATGGGGAAAATAGGTTTGGATGACATCCTAACCCAAAAGATGACTAACCATAACAATCTAATTGGATTTTTCCTGATTAAATACAGTGATCATCTGAAGAATGGTGGACGCCCTAGTAAGACCTCAGCTTCATTTTGCCTCATTATTTGCTTAGAATTTAAATCGTGTTTTGAGCTGTATATATAACATCCTGAATAATACAGCAGAGAAATTAGTAAAATCCCCCCTCAAAGAACTTTTTTCTTATTAGTCCAGAAACTTTTTTCTTATTAGTCCAGAGACTACAGTCTCTGCCCCTGGGAGATGTCATTCAACTTGAATCAAACTCCTGAATTTAAACAGAAAACTTTAATTCTTATAGCCTGTCCTTAGACCATATCACAAGTTCATATTACTGAAATTATATTAGTGAGACAAAAAATAATAATAATAATAATTCCAGCTTTCTGAGCAATCTCACATGAGAATCCCATCTTAATTGTTCTGATATAGCCACTGTTAATAAAAGCTTTAAGAGTAACACATAATAACAAGATAGTTTCTCAGATAACAAGGGTACTAAGTAAAAAACACTGTAGTAACATACCAATGTAATATTTTTTGATCATCCATAATAACATAGTCTATCTTTATTTTTTGTGGTTTATGTTAGACTTGTAAGAGTGAAACTGGGAGTTGCCTTCGGCCTTAGGTTTTAAAACACGTCCACCTTCCTTTTTCCTGACCCAAGCCCTCCAAGATAAACTGCAATTGGCCTTCATGCTGGGAAACTCACCTTGTGGAAAAGCTGCTCAGACAGCCAGCCGCCAGCCTGACGGGTGGTCACATTCTGCATAGCTCACTCTGGACCACCGAATCCAGACTGAAGACCTGTAACCTCAAATGGATTATAAGAACACATGTAGCTTCGTTATGATTTAAAAATACGGTATCCATTACTTCCTATAAAACCCGAGCAAAAAGCTTTTGTGTCACCACTATTGTCTTTTCTATCAAGCCCATGACCATCTGATCAAGCTTACAGTGTTCTGTAATCTTGTACAAGCAGATTGCTAATAGCTTTTCCCAAGGACTAGATAGATGATCTGATGTTGTCCCTTTGCATCCTACTCCGCTAGCTGCCTAATGCAGGTTGTGAAGATTCCTGCTCTGTCATCAGAAGTGTTTCCTGGCTTTATTATCCATTCGCATCTCACTTGCTAGCGGGGGCTGCTGGCTGTAGGACTGCAGTGAAGCTGTGGCTCCCACACATTGTGTTGTGAGAGCAGAAAAGATGGTTTTATTGACTGCTGATAGTGCGCATCTGGTGCTTGCAGGTCTCACAGTAGAGTCATGATTAGATGTTGAGAGCAATGGAGGTGCATACAAAAACATAGACTTTAGCAACTTTTTCTCCTTTTTTTAACATCAGCAATATTAACTAATGAAGTAAGTTAAAAAATTCTGCAGCAGGTCTGAAGTTTATAACATGAACATAATGGAAAATTAATTAATGAAAACATAAAGGCAGAGAGCAGATCAGTGGGCTTTTAAAATGTTCCACAATATTAATTGATGGGGTAAGTTAAAGGATCCTGACGTAACAGTGCTGAGATGAAGCATGCAAAAGAATATCATAAGGGAAAGACATCAGATGTTCTTGGCCTTCGTACAGTATAGATCTATGAGAATCAGGGAACTGTCTGCTGGTTTCATCATGGGAAGGCACCTCTGCATCCAAACGATGCCGTGGTGTAGGATCTGCTGCATGTTGGAGAAGAGATGCCATGAAAATACAACTTCATGCCTTCTCTTTTTCCTAATCGGTGCTCACTTTCAGAAAGGGTGCTGCACTCAATGTTTCAGAAAGATAAGCCAGGTAAGCTATTTATGCATATTAATTCCTCACCAATACCCATGAACCACCCCAAAGAAAACAGTCTAATGTGTCAAATTGCTGGTAGATATTGCTTTGCAAGCTGTTTCTTACTCTTTCTATCCACTTCTGCAGACTTAGGCACCAAAGACTTGGTGCATAAAATGACCAGATATTACCCAGTTACGTGTGTGCAGTACAGTCAGTGGAAGCAGCATTGCTCATCCAACTGTATGGAAGCAACATTTCTTGTAAGCTGAGTTGTTCATATATTTTAAAGTCTATAGAGTAAGTGCATGGCTGCAGAATTTGAAATGACTTGGTTATAAATCCAATGACAGTAAAGCTAAAAGAAGTTTCAGTGAGTGGCTTCCCTCCAAGAACTTGCCTTTTTATGCATTCCTAAAGAAGAGATTAGGTTTACAGTTAATGCACACTTTCCTGTAGTACATTTTTTGGGGTTTTTGGCTAGCTTCTCTTACGTTTGTGTGCATCAGTCTCAAGAGGAGTGGGTTTAACTACTCACTCTGACTCAGCTGGGCAGCAGCCTTGCCTTTAAAGTGGCGTGGAAAGTGAGTGCAAATCTTTCCTTGTAAATACGAAGGATCCAGCCATGCAGGTGTCTCAACGACAGAACTGTAAATAACCACAAATAAGGGTTTAGCTCTCCTACCTCATACCAGCACTACTTGCCAAAGATTACTGCCTCTTGACCTAAGTGGCTCAAAATGCTGGTCAACCTATTTCAGTTAAAATGAGCAAGAGTAGCAAAACAGTAGAGAATAATAGATCTTTTCTAACCCATTTTGTTGGCTTAAAAGGTAATTAACCTTTAGCTGGTCCATTAAGCTAGTTTTCAGTTGGTCCTACTTTCCAGATAAAAATGAAAGGTTTTTGCCTAAAAAGAAATCTTGTTTCCAAGGTTGAAATATGCTCTGATAGTGAATTTGGTGGTATGGCAACTGAGGGGATTTATCCATACCCCAGCTAAGACTTTTGCTTCCACCCGTAGACCTGTTGCATCAGGGGCTGCCTCAGCCTTCAGAGACTTCCCTTACCATAAAACACCTATCTGCTGTTTGTCAGCCATCCTTGATTTGTTGGAAGGTGAAGGAAGGTGTGAGCCTTGCTTGATGAATTCAGTCAAGTTTAGAGGTA
>NW_010226406.1:21071-93591 GCF_000690775.1 Eurypyga helias
GGGAAGCCTACAGTATGTAGAGCCAAGGAAGACTGGTAGTGGGGTTTGTAGAAGAGGTGTCTTCCCTCACTGAAACAGGATGTGAGGAAGAAGAAAGCTTGTTGCAGGGACAGAGAGAGTGAGAGGAGAGGCACCAAGTAGAGGGAAGAGCTGGATCCTTGTGAGTGATTATGGGAGGTGAATAAATGGAGCCTGCCTTATTGCACAGCTCCACGCAGGGAGGAGAAGTAAGAAATCTGAAGAAACTATCCACAGAAGTTTTCTGCTATGTCTCAGAGCAAGCCCATGGGGTAGGCTGCTCCCTGGAGAAATCAGGTAGAAACTGGCAGGAGGAGTCAGACAGTGTCCCCAGAAGGGCCACCAGTATGTCTGAGCATGGTGGTTAGGGAGCATTGGGTTTGTTGGAAGGTGAAGATGGGGTGGGGAAGCCTTTACTCTCTGACTGTATGGGACCTCAGTAGCCTCAAGGAAAAAATTGCTTTGCAGATTGAGCTATCACAGAGTCTTGAGGACTTCTTTTCAAATCCCAGAGAAGGCTTGGTGGTGGCAAGTAAGCTGCAGAGACCCCTGTGTCAAGATTTTTGTTTGCCATGGTCTAAAGAGCAAGTGGCTTTGGAAAACTGCTTCAGTTAGCCTGGCTGGGCAGCACCGCATACCAGAATCCCTGAAGGTCTGAGTCATGGGAAGCAGGCATGTAGGCACCCAGAGCATGAGCCCAGCTGCCCTGCTGCGGCAGGAACCGCAGAGGCTCTACCCATGCCAAGCAGAGAAGAGCTGCTGCTGCAGCTTGTCCTGGCATGAACACAACAAGGAGCATGAGGTTGAAGCATGTCAAAACCCAGGCACAGGCAGCAGATGTGCTTAACTAGCCTTTGCCGGTCAAATCCAAATTTCCCTTGAAATATCCCACAGATGTAGACCCTGGTGCAGAATGGGCTCCCAAAAAAGCTCACCTCAGCTCTGCAATTTTTTTGAGGGATCAAAATAGATAGAAGTATTTGCTTATATGAATCAGTTGGATATGTTTGGGACTATTGTTTGCACAATGTGTTTTATTTGCTTCTTTAGTGCTTTCTTGGCTGGAAGCAGCTGCCCACCAAGACACTCTATCAGTCCCCTCTTCACCTGGACAGGCAAGAGAAAATACAATGAGAGGCTCGTGGCTTGAGATAAGGACAGGGAGATGTCATTCACCAATTACTGTCATGGGTAAAACAGACTCAGCTTGGAAAAAAAAGATTCATTTAACTTATCATCAAAATAAGAGTAAAAAGAGAACTAAAATCAAATATTAAAACACCTTCTCCCCACTCCTCCCTTCTTCCCCAAGTCAAATTCACTTCTGTTTTCCTCTATCTCCTCCCCCCAAGCAGCACAGTGGGACAGGGAATGGGGGTTGTGGTCAGTCCATTACACGTTGTCTCTGCTGCTCCTTCCTCCTCAGGGGGAGGACTCCTCACACTCTGCCCCTGCTCCAGCGTGGGGCCCCTCCCACGGGAGACAGTCCTCCACCAGCTTGTCCAACTGAATCCTTCCCACAGCTGCAGTTCTCACGAGCTTCACCAGCGTGGGTCCCTTCCACAAAGTGCCATCCTTCAGGAGCAGCCTGCTCCAGCGTAGGTCCCCTAGGGTGTTACAAGTCCTGCCAGCAAAATTCCACAGGCTGCAGGGGCACAGCCGGCCTCACCACGGGCTGCACCACAGATTAGGGAGTACTTGGAGCACCTCCTGCCTCTCCTTCTCCACTGAACTGGGTGTCTGCAGGGCTGTTTCTCTCACATCTTGCGCTCTCTCTCTGCAAAATCTACAATCTCCTGAGTTTTTTCCCCCTTCTTAAACATGTTATCACAGAAGCATTATAACTTTGATTGGTGTGGCCATGGCCAGTGGCAGATCCATCTTGGAGCTGGCTGGCATTGGCTCTATGGACACAGGGGAAGCTTCTGGTAGCTTCTCACAGAAGACATCCCTGTAGCCCCCTGCTACCAAACCTTGCCACATGAACCCAATGCAAGTGCCAGTCAGGTTAGTTTAATCCAAAATAAAGCAGGACCCTGATCCCAGCCATTATAGGTCTGACATAAAAAACAACTGACTTTCCAGACCCAGGTTTTGTACTTAAACGTGGCTTCGTTCTGCTTTATGACTACGTGTAAGAAGGGAAGAAGGACGATATGGCCGAGGAAAAACCGTGCTTGCCACTTTATTCATAAAATGCTTTTGCGAAGTGCCTTTAGTAATTTGCCATTGTAACCACCTGCACACAGAGCTTTCAGTGCAGAGCTCTGACACTGTATTTAGTTCATACTTTGCTCAGCTGAAACTTCCATTTTTATGCATTTATTCTGCTTTGCACATTATGTTATCAGTCACTTTCAATATTTCAAAGTCACAGTAGCTTTTTTCTGACATACTTTTGTCAGAATGAACTGCCTTGATTGCTCTTATTACAGACTGCAGTACCTGACTAAGGGAAAAGTCTTATATAGAACCAGAATATTGAAATTGCTCAATAAAACAATAGATGAAACAGAATAAAATTTGACTAAATGAACAGAAATAGATGCTTTATATGACCAGCCAAAACATTTTTTTAAAAAAAGAAAGAGAGAGGCAAGGAAGTATTTATAATCCCACACAACAAAATTAATCAGGAAAAATCTGGGTTTTTAACTTCATATGCAAGATACTGAAAATTGCCTTTTGCTGCTGCCTGCTAGTGAGTCGGTAATGTATGTCTTACTTGGACTTGCTCTTAATCGACTGCTTTATCATATTCCTCTAATGATCACTCTCAGCAGAGGGATTTTAATAATCAGTCCATTATAGTCACAGCACAATATAATGAGGGGCTTTGGCCTAGCCCAAGAGGGTGCTTATATTCTTGATTAAGTCCTAGTGGTAGTAATTTATCATGGCACATGAGCACATCTCTGTATCTTGCATGTGCTTAATAGCATGCAGGGTCTTTGCTGTTTGACTCTCAAAGCCCTTACAGTTTAACATTGAACCCGGGGTGGGGAAGCACACTTGTTTGGAAAGGCAATGATCCTTTTATGCTTATTGTAATATAATTTTTTTTCCTTCTATTTGCTACTGTTGTCTTTAGCTGAAAGAATAGTATAACAATAGGCTAATTCCCAAAGCAGTGAAGAAAAGCTGTCACTTAATTACCTGCGTTTGTGGATAACTACATACTACATCTGCACTCACCAGAATAGAAAGGTTTCCACTTGTAACAAGCATGAAAGGGAAAAAATAACTTTATTGGTTGAAGTTTCACAAGTGGGATGCCTAAACATCACCAAAGAGATCATCAGTATCTCTAAAAATATCAGATTCCTACAGAAAACCCATAAGACGCACAAGCTGTTGGTTTAGGGTTTTTTTTTATTATTATTAAAATATCAATGTTTTTAAATTAGAGAAACAAACAAACTCCATTACAGCAATATTTGGAGAGAAAAGTAGCATAGTAGTAAGCATAGATTTGCAGCCTTGGGAGCAGGGATTAGAAGTTCCTGACATAGGACTGAGGTTTTTTTGGCTTTGCTTGAGGTATTCCTACAGCCTGAGGAAGCATGCAGAACTGAACCTTGAGTTGGCTGAGAAGCATTCGCTCTATTTTTAATGTTGTTTGGTTGTATTCATTTCCTTGGGTTTGGAGGGACTTCAGCTAATTAACAATGGAACTTCAAATCATGGAATTACACCAGATTTATACTGGTTTAGTTGACAGGAGAATTTAATCCTATAAATATGTCTTTGGCATAATTTAGATGTAAGGCTCAAGATTAACATCCCCATGAAACAGGGAATTTATGTTTATTTCAGTTTTTGTCTGTGAAGCACTATGCAAAGCTACAGAAACGTGGCAGCTCTGACAGTCACACTTCTGCAGTGATCAACGCTTTCAAAAAACCATCAGGGTTCACCCACAGCATCAAATTCCCCTGCAGTCTTCCACCATTTTGTATAAATCCAGAGATAAGTGTAAAATCCATAGAAGAAAGGCAAATGAAAAGCATGCTTCAAACCCAGAGGAATTGAAGATTTATTGATCTTCTTTATGTCCCTCTTAAATTACAAACACCTAAATTACAAAAACGCTCATTTTTCATTTTTTTAAGAGTAGCAGTTCCCAGTTAAACATATAAGGCCTCTTGAAAATAAGGGGGTTTAGAACAAACCACTGGCAGGTGTCTAACCCAAGAACAAATATATCCATGGCTGTATATATAAATACTGTCCTGGCAGCAGTGCTTGTGTTTTATTCTCACCCCAAAATGAAACGCGTGTGTGCGCAGCTGGGCCAGCAGCAGAGAGGGGAGCAATAACGTGTAGCAATACCCTCTCCTGCTTTACGAACAAAGGGGACATCACTCCAACTTGCTCAGGGCGATGAATGACACATCTGAGGTAACTCTACAAATCACATGGCCAAAAAGTCAAAAAAGCCAAGACATCATTTCTCCCGCCAACCCTCTTTTGCCCATTTTCCCATCTTTTCCTTCATTATTCCTAGCACAGGCCACATGGCTTAACTGTTTTCTTGCTCTTTTTTCATAGAAGAAACCCTGGTGGTTTTGGTGGTGGGTTGTCTTTTAAGGGTTGAGGTTAGGAAAAGCACCTCTGTCCCTCCACCAAGAGCCGCAATAGGGGAGATGTAGGGAAGCTGCAGGCTGCGGAGCCGGCACAGCCATAGGCTGCACACAGGGAGCATCCTTCCTCTCCCTCCTGCCAGCTTTATTTCAAATTATCTGCTGCTGTGGCACCACCAGCTGTTTCCTTTTATCTGCCCAAAGCGCTTGCCTACTGCTGCTTCGATTAACACAGACCTCTTCGGCTGCTTCGGTGTTGTGTAGAAACCTGTTGTCCCCTGCCAAACAGGCAGCAGAGCACCGCGGGGTGAATCCCATGCTGGGGGCAAGGGAGCAGCCCCCCGGGGTGGCTGAGCCAGACCTGAGGCTTGGTGGTGCAGAGAGGGCTGTAAGCGCTTGGGATGGAGCGCACAAAACCATCTCAAAAACAAAACTGGTGTTCAGGATCCGTACTGCTGTTCCAATTGTGAAGGAGAGAGGAATTTTTATTTCCTTTTTTTCCCCAGTTCCTAGCAAGTGTGTGTGGTTTGTCTGTTCACTGGGCTGAACTGCCGTCACCTTTTTGCTTGTATTTGAAATAAACCCTGGGTAAGCGACTCTCACCAAGAGACTTCTGTCCCAGGCTGGCAGGACTGGGAGCAGACCATGCTGTTCTCCTTTCAGCCTATTGCAATTCAAGATGATTCTCACAGTGCTGCATTTCAGGTTCAATTTTGAAGATTTGCTTGCTCACAGAGAAGCTTTCTCATCCCCCACAGGCACTTGCACATACACTAGTATCTTTTTCCAAACTGAGGAAAAAGTAGAGATGCCAGCCCTTCAATGATAAGCTCCTTGCTAAAATTTTTAAATGTTACGGCTCTTTAGATCACTAATTTACATCTACCTGATCCTTTACAGCTGGATTTATTGCAGGGCTGAATCTCAACAGTAATGGTGCAGGTTATCTCTGTGTAAATAGCCCAGTATCTTTATGACTGATATATTGATCTGGATAAACAGGATAGTTCATTCCTATCTGGAGGCACCTTTTTAAAGTTCAGTTTGTGAAGGTTGCAGGTAAAACCGGTTATTTACTCTTTGTGGATAAGGCAATATACTGGGTGTGTTGCCTACAGACCAAAGTCTTTTTCTCTGTAGGAATGATGCTGGACTTCATGAGCCTCTTGCTATACTGCCAGCAGTAATGTAAACATTGCATCTGGTGAGAAAGTTCCTTATTTTAGTTTGCTGTTCTTTTTGGCAGCCTGCATCACTTTCATTTGGGGTGCTAGCGGTGCTTGCCTTGAGTCGCAGTGCTTTGACAGCAGGGTTGCAGGAAGCTTTCTTGGCAACGTGAGCTTTTCTGGAGAATTGTTTCCTGGCTGGAGGTTTATTACCCACTCCGAACTTGAGGCACCAGAAAGCTTTCTCTCAAAGAAATTTCAACTAAGTTTTTAGACCTAGTTTTAATGAAATGGAGTAATTTGTGGTTGAATGAGGAAGTAGTATGATATTCAGGGATTATTATTTCACTCTAAATAGGGAACAAATTACAAAATTATGGGGTGATTGCTCAAGGCCTTGTCAATCAGAACTGCTGCTCTTAGCACAGCACTTCTTCTGCATTACCCTGTCTGGTCCACAATAACTCTGTAGTTAGCTGAATTAGTTAGTATTAGCTAGATAGTTAAATGTCATTAGAAATTCTTAAACTGAAATCTCTGTGAAAGTTGAAAGTAGAAACCCATTATTTGGTGGAAAGAAACAGAAAAGAATGCTTATAATAATTCCAGAGTCGGTCATAAAATGAGGAAAGTCTGAATTAATATTCCACATCAAAGAAATGTGGAGATAAGGGATGCAATTAATTCAGTTAGCCAACTCCAAACCAGCCCTATAATGATGCCATGCAGTTAACCTATGCTTATAATTAAGGCATTTCCTTAGTTATTAGAACCTGAGTAGATAAAAACAAGTGTGCTAATTTCTTTGCATGGAATCATAGACTGGTTTGGGTTGGAAGGGACCTTAACAACCATCTAGTTCCAACCCCCTGGCCATGGGCAGGGACACCTTCCACTAGACCAGGTTGCTCAAAGGCTTATCCGGCCTGGCCTTGAACACTTCCAGGGATGGGGCATCCACAACATCTCTGGGCAACCCGTTGCAGTGCCTCACCACCCTCTCCGGTTCCTTAACCACGTGGAGAAGGAAGTTATCATCAACACATTCCAGGAATCTCCTGGGTTGCTTATGACCCACTGTCTTGTTCCTCCAACATGACGACCAGGGCTTGTGAATGTGAAGCTGTTCCTATCTGTCTGTAGGGGCCTCATCCACTTGGGTCTTCCTGGTCAGGTGACCTGTAGCAGACTCCCACTATAATGTCACCTGTCCCTGCCTTCCCTTTAATCCTGACCCATAAGCTCTCAGTCGGCTCCCTGGCAGAGCTCCATGCACTCCAGCTGGTCACTGACATAGAGGTTGACACTCCCTCCTCATCTTTTCTTCTCAATTTTGTAAGAACATGTTAGATTTTTGTCTTCAGATGGTTACTTTATGACAGGGATGGGAAGGCCAGTAAAGCTGGAAGCCTGATGTTGAAAATGCATGGGAGGAGGGTGCCTGTTCCTGATTTGTGCTCTGAAGATCTTCCTCTGTTTTTTCCTACATCTGTGAGAGATCCTTTGTGGACCAGGCTGTTGGAGTAGGTGTTATAATAGCCTTTTTGGCTGTACTCTCTGCAAATCACTTCATTTAAAACCACTCTTCCTCTGCAATCAGCCTGCTGCCTTTCTCCTCCAAGCTTATAGTTTTCTCCTTCAGAGTTTTTTTCCAACCTATTCAGGACACTTAGGTCACCCTCAGCAGCATATGTGAGTGCTCCAGTCTGGGACAGGTCTTGAATAGCCCCAGGACACCAGGGGAATCCTCCAGATTGCTCACTGTCCATACCATGAACCCACAACTAACTTCCCATGATCTGTTCTACTTCATTACACTGCTTATTGAATTTTGCTGGCGGTATTCTCTTTCGTACTCTTGGGACCAGCATCAGTTGTCATGGCAATTACTGTCAGATGGTTGCAGCTTTGGAGGAGGGTAGGAAAGCTTACGGCCAGAAGAAGTAACAGTTCAAAGAAGCATAAAATATCAGTTACTAATACCGCTTAGTGACCAAAATATTTGGGGCTGTAGTAGTTGGTATATTCTCCTCAATTTATTGAGCCTGTGTGTTTTTCACATTAGCTCCTAGATGAATATAATTGTTTTGGTTTTTAATAATCACAATGACATTTGAAACAATTGATGAAAGAAATGAGTCATTGTCTGTGAAGTCATTCTTCAGGTTGATATAGCAGTCATACATCTGCGCATCCTGCATGTGATTTGGTCATTTTATGCTAGAAAATATTTGCAGATGAGCCCCAAGGCATGTTTGAAAAAAACACGGGTTCTCGTTAATGTCCTTTAGCCTCTCCACGATGCTTAGCCTCAGCTTCCCTGATGCTCTAGGGAAGAAAGAGTGCAGAAGTGGAGGTTAACCGCACATCTCCTGTCTTCTGACTGTGTTATGCTGTGGATGGGACCCAGATGCTGGTATTTCCATCCCAGTGCTTTTGAACATTGAGCCTGCCTATTGACACTTCTAACATGGGTGGGTTAGTTTGTTTAGTTTTTTTACGAAGAAGAGGCAGAATCGAGTCTGAAAACTTCTTCTCATAAGCTTGAAGAAGATCCACTCATGATAACAGCATGCCATTACCCCTAACTGAATTATGGATTATAACTACAAAATAATAAACACAAAATAGAAGGTTTCACACCCTCAGCTACTTAGCCTCTCCACCCACTACATTTCCCCTGTGGGAATTTTGTCTGCATTGACTGAGGAAGTTGAAATCTTTTTTAATAGACATAATCGATAAACAAAATGCAAGATGATGAAAACTATGTAAACACACCAGGTGCTAATAAGAGTAATCTTTCAATGCTCTTTTTGGTAAAACAATGACAGAAAATTAGTAGAGTGGGGCCTTGAAACAATATTACAATGTATACCTATTCAAATATGCTCTCCTGGGATTTTCTTTTCTTAAAATAAAACAACCCTTTCCATGTAAATAAGTCTGGGAAAGAGAATTATTAAATTTGTTTAAGTCCATAATATTAAATTTGTTAAGTCCATAGCTCCATAAACAAGATCAAATCCATTTCTGTCAAAATTTGATGAAAAAGCTTCACAGCTCTTTAAGCCAGATATGCCTAATAGGACAAAATTATGTCTGGCACGTTTTGGTGTAAATTTGTTATTTTGCTGAGCAACTTGACACAAACAGACATATCTTGAAATACCCTAGCCACTCGATAGTCGGTTTATGTTTCGACGAAGAGGAGAAGAAGGATCTTTAACTTACTGATTGGCAAAAGTCTGGGCAAGAGCCATCTACTTCTCTACTGAGAGTGTGGCTTTCATAATGGAGGGAAAAAGGAGTCTGCACACAGGTTGTGCCAAACAGGTTTTGGCTTTGCTGCAGGGTCGCTCTGTCACATCCCTGCTGAAGTCGCACAGCCACTCTTCCAGCACCTTTCTTAACCTCATGGCTTGGGAAAGAGCAAATATTTTTGCCACATCTTGGGTAGTGTTATAGAAATTCTTAATGGGAGATGTATCCATATTGATCTTGTGCTGGAGATTGCATTTGTTGATGCTTCACTCCTTTGTAATTAACCCCTCTGAAGGAAAACGTGGGCTAATAATACTTATTTCACTGGGGTCTCAGGGGAATGGAAGCAGGTTTCTTGGCACACCTGAGCTGACAGTTTTCTGATTTACGGCATTTAGGGGAATTTGAAAGAGGATTAAAGCCTCATGAGGCTGGTTTATTTCAAGAATATGACATGTTTGATATGATAATAAAATGGGAATCTTTCTTTTGTGGCTTTTATGGGCTTGGGGTTGTTTAGGATGAAATTACGGATAAAGTGATGGCTGAAGTCACCTGAACAGGTTTCTGAGGCAGTCAGATGCAAGGTGACAGGAGCCATTATAAAACCCTTGGTAGTTTTTTGCTACAGAGAACTTGACAGCAAATCCAAAAGGAAACTAGTACTGCAATAATTCATTTCATGTGGGAGGCCAAAACTTTTAACAGTGTCGGAAGACATTTTGCCATGACATGCTTTAATTTCATAGTTGTGCTGACACTGTATATCAAGGATTATCAGCAACCGACAATAAAGACAGTGATTTGAGATTACAGGCATTTAGAGGACTGGTGAAGTGAGAGTTAACCTTAGATTCCTTTGTGGATTCGTAATGAGTAAGAGAAAGGAAAGTGCTTTCCTGCATCACATGTTAGCAGAGAGTAAAGAGGGTGAAATCCTCACAGAAAGGAGGGATGACCCCTGAACCATCCATCCATCAAACACGTGGATTTGACCTTCAGCTCACTAGTACATGTGTTTTACCCACTAATAATAAAGCCAGAATAATAGTATTATAAGCCCTCACTACCAGAAGTGGGTTGCTGTAAATAAATCTCTACTGGACCAGGAAGTTTTATGTGTATTTTTAATAAGGAAACCTTGGCTTTTGAGCAGAGTCTTCAGGGTCTGACTCTAGTGAAGTTATCATCATTAATATCCCCTGTGGAGCTCTGAAATAACTTTCCATTTACTTAGCTATTTATATGCTCACTTATATTAATATTTTAAGTAAGCTTGGTTGGCATTAATAAAATCAATGGTTCATTACCATTCTATAGCCATTTTTATTTAGAAAGACCACTTACTGTAGGCCATTGAAAGCTAAACAGTTTTCAAAAGCCATCTGTTGGTAGCTCTGCATCACACAAGGGTCTCCAGAGTTTACCTTATCATGGTTTCTCCAAATTGCCTCTGATGTGGTCTTTGGGCAGGGATCCCTCTCACATTTTGGCCATGCAAGGATCCAGGTTTGGACTTTGCAGCTGGGCAAGCTGGGTGCCCCCTGCTAGGTTTGCCAGGCAAGCCCACAGAGTGGGAGCACCAAGGTGCACTGGCAGGAGGATGGCAGAGTGGAAAAGGGGAGGAGTGTTGCAATGAGAGTTCTGGTGTCCTTCATCCACTGCATGTCCCCCGTACCATTGGGGGAACACCAGTGGTGCATGCCAAAACCCATTACTGTTGTGCAGGGGAGCTTCACTTAGATCTGCAGTCTAAGTTCTTCATTTGTCTGATGGAAGACCCAAGTGACAAAGCTACAGGCAATTTCCTTTATTGCTGTTACATGACTGTAGGAACTAAAGAGATCTGCTGGGTCACCAAATCCATTACCCTGCTATGATATGCTGGCCCTCCATATAAGTCCTTTTATAACTTCATCAAGCACAATCTCAATACTGATCTTGGGAATTTTTGGTCATTTGAGTGTTTTCCCTTGGGACATCTGTTGTTTTTCTCTTTCTGATCCTGCTGGGAAGCTTTTGTCCTTTGCGCTGTTCCCAGGGCACTCTTCACAGTCCACATTTCTTTATAGCCAGTGTGTAACTGTTTGCTTTTGTTAAGATTGCCTTTTCCCTTATACTGCCTTTCTCTGTCACTGTTTCTGCCTTCACTCACTCTCAGTTTTCCTCTTTTCCATGCAAGTCAGACAGGCCTTTGTTCTCCTGCTATAAGGTCTCTGTTCTCCTGTCCATCCCTGTATGTCATATCGACACCAGTTCTGGTTTCTTGAAGGTGGGTAAGGGCAGTTGTGCAGAGTGTGTCGGATGAGATCCCCACTGTACCTTCCACAATTTGAATCAGAAATACCTTGCTTGAAGTATCTGGTACAGCATTTGCCTCTTTCACAACTTTATTGTGCTGGTGGTTGTTAGTCACTATTACATCCCAACCTTTTTTGTCCTCATTCATGTTCAAGCAATGAATTCCCAGCTGGTATGGTATACTGTTCCTGATCAGCTGTGCACTTGAACCCTCAACATGGTAAATAATTTTTTACTGAAACCTCAGTAAAAATTATAAATATAGAAGGCAGCCACATGACAAAAGGCAGCATGCCTTTAATCAAGAGAGAAATATATGTTATTATTTATAAATTTCAAAGTTGTATTTCAAAAAAAGAAAAAAAAATCAAGAAATTCTTGTCAGGTTTTGAGTCTGAGTGATAAATACTGAAGTAATTTTCAGATGGAAGTACTACTCCATGGCAAATTGACTTCAGTGTCTGTAAAATTCACAGAGATAATTATTATGGCCACATAGACTTTCTGGGACAACTGTCATCCTTTTTGTGGTTTGTTGGGGGGGGGTTTCTCTTTTTTTTTTTTTTTTTTTGGCATGGTGGGTATTTTTTGTTTGTTTTACTGTAAAACTGCAGATGGCCTTTGGTAGAAAAATCCCACTCACGTAGTTTAGTAGCAATGCAGTAATAGTAGTTTGTTCATCTGTGTAGGAAAGGGCCTTATGTGAATGAGTTACTGTAGTTCAAAAGAAAAAACTTCATTTAGCTATTCATATTTTTTTAAGAGAGACCTCAATTCCATTCCCTTTTCTCACACCCACACCCCTTTGGGATAAAGAGAATGGTAGCACAGAAGAAAATGCCATTGTTGTAAACTAAAGCTTACAGTTCTTCCAAACAAGTCTCTATTCTTTGCCAACCTGGAGAATAATAAATGCAGATTGCATCAGAGAGATAGCTGATGATAATAACACAACGTCTGGTCTCTGATTATTCATTGTAGTAGAACAATTACAGGAATCCTGAATTTTTCTGTGGTGCCATTGAGATTTACTACACTTCATTGTAAAAAATGCAGAACAGCCTTGGTGAAAGTAGAACAAAGCCTATTTTTCTCTTTTTCTTATAGTCAGAGGTAGTATTTGTGATTACCACCAAGAGCCTGGTTTCCTGTAAGAGCTGTGAGATGAAAAACATAAATTGTCTCAGTGCTCTTTACCTGAGTCCTGAACCTTTGAGCAAAACTGGACTTGCTTTTGAGTTTCCAGCAAAAGTCAGACTCTGGTGTGTTTCCTGTGGATTTAAATTTTATTGCAAGCATTTTGCACTAGAACTACTGTTATCTCTGCTTGATAGATAAATTCATTATGCTTTCTGATATATTTTTACATGTTAAATAACATATAAAATGCAGTTGTTATTTGACAGAGATGGACTATTGGAAAGCAATAAATGGAATCAAACAGAGGCATTTTCTTCCCTAAACACTTCCTTTGGATTGACAACTGCATGTTTTCATTCCAATAACTGGAAGTTTTCAATGCAAGTATACTGCTATATCTGTAGGAGGGATTTGATCTGTGGTCATTGAGAGATAGTTCATTTTTGGCTAGCACTAGTAAAAATAATTGCAATGTCAGTTCTGTACCTGAATTACTTGTGATAGATATACTTCTGGATTAGGCAGTCTGCACTCTGAAATAATGAGAAATGTCAAGTTTTGGTTAAAAAATGAGCAGTGAAATATCTCTGCAGGTTATTATCACTTTGAGGGATTGTGGTTCCTCTCCATTATTCCCTCCACTATTGTTGAATTGTCCAATTTAAGTGAATAACAGCGCATTCTTTCTAGAAACTCTTGGTGGGAGCCAAGGAAATAAAATGTAATAGAGGGATCTATTACGTAAAGGATACCTGTATATAATAGCCATTGGCAAAGTTGGGAGACAGTAGCCAGGAATCAAATTCACCAAATGGAGAGGGTTTTTTTATTTGTTTTTCAAAATTCTGAGCTACAAATACTGACCACCCAGTCCTAGCAGAAAATGCTTTCTTTTGTAAGGTCCCTGCCGATAAAGTTGACACAGCAGTCTCTCAGGTTGGACACCTCCTGTCTTTATTAAAACTCAAAAAGCTGCTGTTTAAGTATTTTGTAATCATGCATGAGTAACTATGGAAAGCATTTAACATCATGCACTGTCACATTTGAAAACAGGAGAGCTGTATTTTAATTTTTCAGTATTCACAGTTTTCCATATGTCCTGCAAAATCAGCTTTAATTTCTATCCATTTTTAGAAGAGTGCATTAAAGCACTACTTTGCAGACTGACTGGATAAAAGGCAGGGTTAATTCAGAATTTTGCAAGTCTTTTCTCACCTATTCTTAATTATTGACTAGATCCCTGAGGATTTGCTTGTTTCAGCAAACTTTGAGAGTTTGTGCAGTTTGTTACTGAAGCAACTATTTGCTGAAGGTGATACTTGCCCTTGGCAGCTGCTTCTTTAGTGAGTATAAATATACTCAAATTTCATTTTTAGTTAGCAGTATACAAGTTCCGGTCATCTTAAAACTAGATCTTCTGTGTATGTCAGCCTGAACAGAAGATACTTGAAAAGAACACTGTTCCCTAGTTTGTTTATTCATAGGACCTTTTAGGTTGGAAAAGACCTTTAAGATCATCAAGCCCAACCATTAACCTAACACTGCTAATACTGCCAGTAAGCCATGTCCCCCATGTGGTCCCATGCACCACATCTTTTAAATACCTCCAGGGATGGTGAATCAACAGTCTGCCTGGGCAGCCAGTTCCAACACCTGACAGCACTTTCAGTGAAGTAATTTTTCCTAATATCCAGTGTCAACCTCCCCTGGCACAACCTGGGGCTCTTTCCTCTTGACCTATCCCTTGTTACTTGGGAGAAGAGACCACCCCCCACCTCTCTGCACCCTCCTTTCAGGTAGTTGTAGAGAGCGATAAGGTCTCCCCTCAGTCTCCTCTTCTCCAGCCTGAACCCCCCCAACTCCCTCAGCCGCTCCTCACAGGACTTGTGCTCCACACCCTTCTCCAGCTCCGTTGCCCTTCTCTGGACACACTCCAGCACCTCAGTGTCTTTCTTGCGCTGAGGGGCCCCAAACTGGACACAGGATTCAAGATGCAGCCTGACCAGTGCCCAGTACAGAGGGACAATCACTGCCTCAGTCCTTCAAGATTTCTCATCATTTGGCACAAACTTGTTCCAGCATGCCAAGCATCCTTTCTGTTCAAGAAAACAGTCAAATTCTGCGAAAAGTCCCTGTTGGGAAATTAACGTAGACCAAATAAGGGCTGTACTACCTAATGGAATCAGTGGAGCTCCTCTTCTACCTCAGGAACCTCTGAGCTTCCTTCCCCACCCCGGTTTTGCCTGGTCTGTTTGGGCTGAGTTACCTACATGACCCAGTGGAAATACAAAATCTGTAGCTTTACAGGCTTCAGCAGCTTTAGGCCCGTTCTTATATATTTAGATGAAGCATAATAGGGAGCTTTAAGAAAGCAAACTCTATTTTTAACAACAGCTACCCTGTGTGCTATGGAACTTGTTAAAATACCCTAAGCAATTAAATCATTATGCAGAGTTGCCAGCTTTCATTGCTTAACTCCCAACTGCCATGGTGGCCCGTGAAGGCAGTATATTTCTAAATGAGGAACAACCTTCTTTTCTCTCTCTCATGTGTAAGACAGGCCAAACTGTCATGCTTAATTCATCCTTAATGAAAATGTATTTATTTGTTTTTGTTTTGTAAGTGGATTTAGGATTTGATCTGTGCAGGGAGAAGAAAGGAAATCAACAGCTCTTGTCTGGGCCAAGATCTTCTTGTGCTGTGTGCCAAGTCTTATTATGAAGCATATTTTTTATGGCCACATTTCAAAGCCTTGTATACCAGAGATTATAATAAAAATGTTTCAAGGATCTGCATCCATAACAGTGCTGGGTGTTGCTATCGTATGGAATTTAATTTTCTTTCATCAAATTGCATATTGCCACAGTATGTTTTGTCTGTCTTTTTGATTTACATAAACAAATTTCAGAGTAGCTGGACTGTGCTGGCATGATGAGATGAACGTGAAATGCCATGCACCACCTTAAATACTCTGCATTGTCTTTTTGTTGCTATTCCTTACAGGTAGTGCTGCTGCTGCTCTGTTAAACAGGTCTTCATTCATTCCCATCCCCTTTTGTTCTACTTTACTTAATGATCCATGTCAGCAAGTAGATCTCAGTTTAGAACAAAACAAAATAAAATTGATTTTCCTGCTTGTATTAAATTTATTTTACAGCATAAAAGCTATCGGTTTGATTCTTAGCTGGAGCAGCAAAGGCTGCACTGGTACTTGGGTAGCCATGACAGCTGAGACCCTCTAAGACAAAGCAAGGGTGAGGGTAAGCAGGTTTGCGTGCTTTTACCCCTGCAAGAAAGAGGCCAGGAAATTCCCCCTTGCGTGCTTTCTCCCACACTGCCCTGAATGTGGCAGGGGCAGTTCTGCAAATTGAAGAAAACACTGCCCTTAACGTAAGAAGAGGAGATAGATATGTAAAAGGCTTGTTAGGTTGCTCAGTTCATTTCACTGACAAAGCAGATCTGTCCTTTGCATTTCCCTGTGCTTCTGCTGTTTTGGGTTTTTTCAAAGTGGAATGAATCAAGTATTTTATCTAGTCATTAATAAGAAAAGCCTCACTCTCCTGTGGCAATCCTGTCTTTCTTGCTACAGGAAATATTGTATTATTGGTTTACCCAAGTTTCAGTGCTTTGTACTCCGTAATGGAGGCAACTGCTATCTAATTTATATTAGATGAGCACTATCCATTTTTATGGTGCCCATCACCATGGTGTCTGAGCACCAAAGTGACAGCTTTCTTTTCCCTTCCTGTATGCACAGTAAGTTGGCATGATTTATGACTGTCAGCTGTATTCTTAGTACTTACGCTTGTGTGTGCGGATGTGTTTCTTTAAATGAGTTGCAGCATTTTACAGAGCTTGCTGATTTTAACCCGTCTCAGCATTTTCCAGTGTCAGATAAGACAGGCCTTTCTGTCATTTCCCAAATTCCTAGCTTTTTAAAAAAAGCAAATGGGGACCAACTAACCAATGAATGCAAAAGTGACTGGGAGCTGTGCTTACAGGCAAACCCAGCCTTCCCATGCCTGTGGCTTGTGCGACTCGCCCAGCAAGGTCCTCCACCGGTTTCATAGCCTGCAAATGCTCCTCAGTCTGGTCCATGTGAGATCCCAGCAAGAGCAAAGCACTCATGAGCTGGAGCATTCCTACCCTAGAGGCCCCGTAAACTGGGGTTTGTGATGGGCTCATCTCTCTTCGCCTCGCTCCCTGCTTTTTTCTTCCCGGATTGAGGCTCCTCGGCTGGCAGCAGCGCAGGGCAGAGCTGATCATTGCTGCGTTTATCCCTCTGTTGCTTCTGCTGGTGGTTAGTAGGAACACCTCACATTGCTAATGCTCTGCTTACTGCAATTTAAATGTGCTGCCTTACTTCAGCTTTAGTCCCCCTGCTGTTGAAAACTATCCCCAATTAGGGCAAAGACGGCTCTTTCCACTTACTGAGGTTTGTTGGCATAATGTTTACTGTCAGTATGCAGCATCCTTTGGCTCAAAAAGTACATCATAGATTAAAATGTCATCTCTGATTCCCTGAAAAATATATGTTTTCTCTGAGAAGTTAATTACTGATTTCAAACCAGCTGAAATGAGGCTTAATACAGGCCTTCTTTTAATTTTTGACAAGTGATGGCTTGATTGGAACTAACTTCATGTAGCTTCAAATGTAAAATTTAGTTGTGATTTCCATTTCCTCCATTCCTCCAAAGACAGTGCCAGAGACCAGTTTATTTGCTGGACCTTTAACAGCACGGAAATTGCAAGACCAGAGCAATGCAAAAAGAGGTATGTTGAAAATTCTCAGCAGATGAAGCTTGAGTCTGAAGGATTGTACAGGAGCTAACCTGCACACCTTGTGTCCAGGTAATAGTAAGGCAGGACAAGTGGGCTGGGTGCATGGCAGAGCTGAAGGCGGCAGTAGTCAGGAGTGACACTGATGGGAACCTGGGGTTGCATACATTAGCTAAACCAAGCCTTCAAGGTGGTTTCTTCTGTTGTTGTAGCTGTTAAGATGACTGAACAAGGGAAATGGGTGAATCATTACGAGGTCACTTTCGTTGGCCCTGTGTCTGGATGATGGATGCGTGGATGGCTGCTTGAATTCAGAAATGTTTCGCCCCAGTAGGCACACTTACACCTCGCTGTGCTCACCAGGTCAGCTTCAGCAGAGCAGGGATTTATTCTGCCCCATTCAGCACATCCTAGCGGTGCCCTGACCTCACCTCTCTCAAGCCCTGCTCTCCAGCAGCCATGCCACCTGGCTGCAGCCTCCATCCCTCCCCAGGCGGAGGCATGTCAAGCTGAGCCCGCATGCCTCCCCTCCGTCCTAGTTTCAGGGAAGTTAGTGTGTGCAGTCTTGTTTTCACAATTGCACCACTGCTTAGTTCAGCGCTGCTGCCGTGCAGTGAAGCATTCTATAGACTTGTCCATTATCAGCAATAGGAGCTGTTTTCTGTTTTGAAGGGTGATTTCAGAAGTTTCAGTTACTTCCTGAGCTTAGCAAATATTTCTAGCTGTTTGTCCATGAAGCCATCAGTTAGACTATTTTTTTTTTTCTTGCCTTCAGCCTCTTGGTGGAAGGGGTTTATCTAATTTTGTCTTCACTTTCCTTATTTGTTGTTTTGTGCACGACCTTAATACTTGATTAAATTAAACATCCTTTGTCCCACTAAAGTTTTTCAAACCCAACAGGATTAGGCCTTTAGTGAGCTACTGCAGAAGCAAAGCTTCTACCTCAAAGTAAGTGATTTCCTGCCTTTCTATGTTTTCCTGCCAGAAACAATGAAAAAAATCCACAAGAGACAGGAATAATGCAGTCTTATTTAGTGAGTGTCGAATGTAGAGTCTGTGTTATTTACACTCTGTCATATTAAACTGAACTGAATGTTTGCTTGACATCTACCTTTGTGTACCTGGCCTTATTCTGACGGCAGAAAGCAAATTAAAACCCCCTGCAAATTAGGAGAAGAACAGTGACTTACAAATTGGCTGGCCCTAGGCAGAAATGCTTGTCCAGATCCCGCTTTTCTTCACCAAAAAGTCTGGCAGTGACTTTTCATTGAGCTCTTCCTAACCTACTTTTTACTTTGAGTAAGAAACGTCTAGTGAGTGCAAACTTCATCTCTTCACCATCCCAAAACCGTAGGTCCCCTTGGATTCAAAGGTGTACTCTTTCTTCTTGCCTTGTCTCTGTAGCTAGGTTTTCCACCCAACGTCTGCCAGTGGACCAAGAAGTTGTTTCTTCCTGAAGTTTCCCAGCAGATTGTTTATCTCTTCTACCAGGAATGTCCCTGCCTGTACTGCTTCACCTGGGGAGATTGCTCACTTGTAAAGTCAAGGTGATGAACTATCTCTTGCCAAGCTATGATTAGTCTTTCCTCCTTTGCGTTACCATCCCAGCCAGCCATCCAGCTGTGGTTCCTCAAGCAGATTTCTGATGGCCACTGCTGCGACTGCTCTCCTGGGCTGGAGAAGGAGCAGGCAAAACCCAAATGATCAGGGAAGCAGCAAGCATTTCACACCTCATAGTTTTATAGGGGGTCATTTGAAGTAATTTGAAGAGGAACCAGGGAAGAGGAGCAGCGAAGGGGACAGAGAGATGTTAAAGAAACCTGTATGTTTACCCTTCTTTTCTAGCTCAAACAATAAGATGAGGTATTTGACCATATTAGGCTGTATTTAAATCAGAGGATTATTGTTAAATCTTTCCATGACTGATGTCACCAGGGAAGCATATATTTAATGTAATGTGGGATTGTGATTCTTAACATAATTTTACGATTTCACTTTTATTTCAAAGGCTTGCTGTCTGTCTTTCAACTAGGTGTTTATGTAATACTTGAAATTTTGACAAGCCCTTGCACATTTCATCTGTGAAGACGTATTCTCATCCCCGTCAGCAAACACAGCTGTTGGCTGCACACTAAGCACACTCTGCCATAGATAAGTCTGCAGGTTTTCCCTGTTGTCTCCTGTGTGAAGGTTTACACTGAGAAACGTCACCCACCTCTAAATCAGAACTGACCACTCTCCCTAACGACAATGGATAGAGTCCACATCAGCTTTTCATGTCCCTTGTCGCCTGCGGAGGCAGAGATTTCCCAACACCTCCCGCACACTGATGAGCAGACAGCATCTGCATTGCAGTCCCTTCATCTCTGGGATGCTGCAGGTTCCTGCAGTCCCTGTCAGATGGGTGGCAGTGGGTCCCCACCTCTCAGGGTGGCCACAGGAGGTCCACCCCTGAAGGAGCCACTGACTCCAGGTACAGCTTTTCAGACTGGGCCCTTTTTGGGCTCCCTTCTGCACTGGCAGGGTTTTTCCTTGTGGGAGCCCACCATGAGTTCCCTACTACTCAACTGCTTTTCTTCCCTTCTCTGCAACCAGTAGATGTACCAGTTCTCCGTCACCCCTCAATATATGCCCTTATGATTGCAGAGGGGTGGGAAAGGAGAAGGAAGCACCGACCCAGCTCCAAGCAGATCCTGCATGACTTGAGCTGTTTCTCCTGGTTTCATCCGCGCTGCAGCTGCTCACGTGTCTCTACCCCACTGCCTGCCCACTCCAGCGGTTTGATATTTTCTTCTCTAGCCCAAGGGCTTTCTCTTTGTAATTCGCTTTTCACTTCAAACCTTGTGAAGGAGAGACAGCATGCCTCTGAGCTCAGACTGAATGGTGCACAAGGCTTTGAATCTCTAACAAGCAGCTGGCTGCAGCTCTGAACATGATCTAATGGGGAGAAACATGCCCAACAAACTCCTGCCACATTCACTTGGAGCAGGAGAGATTTGTACGTACATGCTTTTGCTGAAAGACTATATTATGCAGAGCATGCAAAGTATCAACTGCTATCCATTTTTAGAGCCATTGTTAAACAGAAAATTAGCATTACGGAAGAGACAGTGGGAGATTTCTCCTTCTCCCCTCCCCTCTCTCCCCTGGTACAGCGTCTTTATTCTGTTTTCTCTAGTTCTCTTTGTCTTACTGGCATACTGGTCTTCTAACCGTCCTTTGTTTCATTTATATTGAAATCAGCTGGCAGAAGACAAAGTTCACAGCATATATTTAAAGCCCGTGTTTTTGAGACTGTTAATTATTATTTTCCTCCGTCTTTCCTGGGAAGCTGCTAGTGATTTGTTTTAAGGTTCATTTCATGAGTGTTTACTGTCATTTACTCTGAACTCTGGTCTTTTCCTTTCTCTGCCTGTCTCTCAAAATGTTGACCACATGCTGGCTCTGCTTTGCATTTCTGTATCTGAGTTAGTATTTTAATATTCATTAGGTATTTGTACTGACAGCCCATCAATACATTAAATTAGTATATATGCAGCTAACAAGTATGGTACATGCTTAACTGACTTATAACAACATTAAAACAGACAGACACAACAGATTGTCTCAGCAGGGTTTAATAAACTGTACTTATCCCCAGTCCCTCTGAAAAACAGGCACACAACTGCAGTGTACAGTGCTCCCTCCAATAATAAGATAAACAGTAAACATGCTAAGCGAAACAGGTTCTGTTCTTCTGATGAGAAAATTAAACTTTCCTCCATGATAGAAAGCTGCTTCTGTGACTTCTATTCTTTTAAAGAATTAGGTTTTGTTATAAAGTGCCGTACATTTAAATTCCAGAAAATATTTAATGAATATCAAATAATATTGGAGTCGATAAAAGGCATGCATAGTTACACATTACCCTGCTCATCCTTATGCAGTGCTTTGTAGGTATTGAGATCCCTGCAAGTAATTAGTATCATCACTAGAATATCTTTTTTTTCTGCTAATGAATGCTAATGTGATTAAAATGGGAGCTTTTTTGGATAAGAGGGATTATCTCTTCTCTACGTGAGTGAGAAAGTAGCTCTTCTAAACCAGGCAGAAGAAAGCAGGTAGAAAATCATATCAGGTGAGAGGAATTGGTTCCTTTGCAAATGTGACTGTTTCCCATCCAGAAGTTTCCAGGGGAAATGTCATGGAGAGAGCACAAGACCCCGTGTTGTATTACATACATCAGAGGTGTCTTTTTATAATTTGTGATATAAAATGTAATATATGTGTAATATATATTACTTACATATCCTGTTCATATGTACTCAAAAAACAGTGTGATTAAAAATGCATAGAAGTGCTATAATAAATAGCCGCTTATAAAATATGAGTGAAAGGGGTTTGAAATAATGTATTTGTCTAATGTTTTTCAGCTCTGTCTTGAAACACATGCTCATGTAATTAACTTTGCTGATGTGAATCATCCTTTAACTCCATTCAACAGAGTTACTAAAACAGCCTCTTATCCTGCATTAGGACATTAGAAGTGCTCACTCTCCCATCAGTTTAAAGCATGGTGGTCCCTCTCCAAGCACTTTGCTTACATCAGGCTCAGGACTTGAGCACAGGTACAGTTGCTGCTGTGTCAGAACGTGCTTGGGAAGAGTTTTGCAAGAAGTGTAGGGCTTGAGACAACCCGCCGACCGGCATTTGCCTTTGATGGCCCGTCATCAGCTCTAGTCACCAAGGAGCACAGGGCAAATAAGCAGAGCTGTACGCTGCCGAAACGGAAGACAGTGTTAATATACTTACACACATGAGAAAAACATGGGGAGCATTTAGTATGGTCCACGTAGCAACAGTCTCTAGGCAGCAAGGTACTCGGGCACTAGAGCTGCCAGCAACCTCCATGAGAGCATGCAGAGTCACCCTGGGAATCAGGAGATTCCTTTGCAACATGTTTAAATATCCTTTGTAAAATAATTTTTTTTTTAACCCTTTTGGTTTCACTTGATCTCTATGTATCTGTTTGTGATGGTGAGTTGTTGGCTTGTTTGTTGTTTAAAATTCAAACTTTGACTTTTTCTCTCCATTAGTAAACAGTACAAAGCATCTGAGAAACTGTCACTGGTGTCAGCAGCCTCTCAGAAATGTCAGGTGACTCTTTAACCTCAGATTTTACTCATTTTCCTAAGGAGGGAAAAATCAGCAGAAATGGTGTTTGAGCTGTTCTTGCCCAGGTAATACAGCTGGGATCGTTTCTCTGATAAAAAGAGTGAAGAGCCACTTGTTAGAAATCACAGGTAATTTCTCATGGCCTTGACCAGGTTTTATGTACTGGAAAGTCAGAGCCCTTTCCTTATATTTACATCTGTTTACAGCTTTATAAAAGGAGGCAAGAAAAGACCCTCAGTGTTTATTTTCTCCCCAGCCTTGTTTCTTTGAGGCCTACCCCCAGCCCTGGAGGCCATCTCTCCTTTCCAAGCCATATCCAGCCTCACTGACGCCCAAAGGCAGAGCTGTGGAGGTGAGGCACTGCCGACATGGGAGGGGAGGCCCCAGGAGAAAACTGCTAGCTTATTAGAGATACCTGTGTATTTTCACTGACAACATTATCCCCACCCAAGACCATAAAGATATGTGCAGTGGTTTACAATTACCATTTCTTTTATGAATCTTTAAGAGCATCCTAATTTTTTCTCCCTATGTTTTTTTCTTTATTTACAGCCTGCAAATTTATAGGGAGGCAGAACCTAGAAGCCCAAGCTCTGGGGCAGGCAGTAATTTTCTTTCTCATAAACAGGCTCTTCCAGACCAACCTCCATAAAAGATGCACAGGTCTGGGAGTGCTGGTGCTTTTACTTCATTAGAAGACAGGTTTCATTTCTGATAATCACAAAAAATAAAAGGGATGAAAAGATGGCTGTTCATTTATTTGATTTTTATTTACAAATGCTAGGCTATAAAGCTCAGTGTAAAAATTTGGAAATAATGTCTGTAACTAGGGAAGTCTGAAAGCTGAACAAAGCCAGAATTCATTGCAAACATCTCTGGTTCAGGCTTGCTCCAGGAGTTTGCAGTTAAATGGAAACAAGGCAGCATCAAACTTCTGGCAGTAAGAGAAGGTAGTTCCCAGGAATACTGTTATATATCACAGAGCTGCTAAAACTTAATCCCTTTTTATTGAGTACTTAGCCAATAACCACCCAGGTAGTTTGGTAACTGTCCCATCTCATCTATCAGGCAGCTATTGTGAAAGAAAATTTGTAAATAAATACTTGCAGGGCCACACATTTGCTGACACGTGTTGCCAGGGATCCTGCTAAGACAGTGGGGCACATTGTGGCTTTTCATGCTTTCCTCTTTTTTTTTTTTCACCCTTTTCTTCTGCAGCAATTTGGAGGCAGCAAACGAGCTGAGCTATACCTGAACTCCATTGCAATTTTTCTGGTTTAGAGAGATCTAAAAGCTTCTCTAAAGGTGGAAAATGCTCATTCCTCATTTTCCAGCCATAAAATGATGATGAACAGTAATCAAGTGTGTGTTGGGGGAGGCAGTATAGAGAGACCTTTCCCTTTGCTGTGGTGTTGAATCATTCCCCCACAGTGGGCTGGTGATGCTGGCACACTGCTACCAAGATGTCATTTTCCTGAGGGGAAGTTCTCCCTTGCAGTTTTTTAGCCACTCTAAAACTGTCTTCTTTTTTTTTAATTGTTAGCCCCAAACCTATGTTCTTGCTCTCTCTGTTTGCTGAATTAGAGTTGTGTTTTGCTATTTCCTTTAAGTAAAACCTTGCATTGCTTCCAGTATTGCTGTTAAAAACAAATATAACCAGAAACCTGAGTTTACTATAACCGTTAATTTACTTCCCTCCCAACAGCCTTGGTGTTGGTCTTTTCTGGTATATATATGCATACTGTGTATTTCACTCTTGTGCTATTTTTCTGTAGAGCTTTATTACGTGATTTGGGAGGAAGAACTATATCATGCTATTTAAGCAAATGGGGCTTTAGGACTGCCATGCATTCCTCTGGTGAGCTATAATCACCCTGACTAGTGTTGCAGAGCCTGTCTGATTGGGAGTGGGGGGCTCAGTAATGAATCTTGAATCCTCTTTATCTGTGAATGAGTCCAGATGCTTTGTTAGATACCAGTTCTGTTCTCCCTCCTTTCCCTTTTTTTTTTAATTTTTTTTTTTTTTTATGTCAGAATGAATTGATCCCAGGCTGCTTCTCTGTACCCTGACACTCCTGAATACGGAAGTGTCACTGTAAAATGAACCATAGCAAATTCTTAATAAGCTACCTTCAGAGAGAGTTATAGTTTTTGACATTTAGTTATAGATTTATCCCTTGTGCAGGAAGCCTCATTCATTTCATGCATGCTAACCGTGGCGAGAAAAAGTCATTATTAAGTATTTTTCATACTTTGGTCTATTGAACAGCCACATCACATGCACTGCCAGGCTCTAGCAGACAGTAAGAGCAGGAAATGGAAAGAAGGACAGAAGGAATGGAGACACTCTGTGAAACCTATGGGCCAAACTCCTTTCAAATAATAATAGTTTTAGGATCCCTGTAACGTCATACTGGGTTGGTATCAATGCTTCGTATTCACAAAACTGCTGCCAGTTATCTGGCTTTATTGATT
Source organism: Eurypyga helias (assembly GCF_000690775.1). Lineage (NCBI taxonomy): Eukaryota > Metazoa > Chordata > Aves > Eurypygiformes > Eurypygidae > Eurypyga > Eurypyga helias. The sequence goes on from NW_010226406.1 coordinate 45,952, forward strand.
CAGGTTAGATCAGGGCTCTGCATGGACTTCCACGAGCCCAACTCAAAAGCAGCTATTTCTGCTGCTAATAAATAGTAATTGTCATGTAAATTTTTAAAAAATATGTACATGCTATATATTAAATAAATTTGATTTCTATAGTACCTTTTATCATTTTAATACTTTTATAGTTAAAAGAAGTAATATGATGACCACTAAGTATGAAATTCATCACTTCAATTTGCTGAGATTGTGTCATTCTTACCTAAGTACTTATTTAGAATAAATAATTTGAATAGAAACTGTAAACAAAATCCATTATTTCATGTAGCAAAAACCAGTTTTAATAGAACAGTGAAATGCTAAAGTTCTGCTTATAAAAAACCCCAATATTCTGGTTTCTAAGGTAAATACATATGGGTCTGGAAACAATAATGCTATGTTCATCTCTTCTTGTTTTTAAAGTGATACTAGGTACAGTAATTTTAAATTTATGCTTTGGACCTGACAGAAAATTAAATCTTACTTACTATCTTTTTCCCTTTCATATGTACAACAGTAAATATGTTGTTGTAAGTAAACCCTATCTGAAAGGGGAAAGAGCTGCTCCTTGTCCAAGTAGCACGACTGGAAAAGCATATGGCTATTTTCTTCCAGTCAGAAGCTTACACACATGTCCAGAAGGTGCACTGCCCAGTCTAGCATTAACAGGGCTCACTTTTTGCTCCTAGCAGTGAGCAAACCTCACTCAGAAAATTGCAAAATCTCTGTTCCAGCTTAACTAGTACGATTACTAGTCGTACTAGTCGATTAGTCAAAATCAGATGTAGCGGGGTATTGGCAGAAGTGGCACCAAAGCTTATATAAAGCAATGCATGTGTGAGATAAAACAATAATCCTGAAAAATGTGGGAGAGATACAAAACACACCAAGGTCTATTATTCCCTTCCAGGAATTTAGTAGGTGTTGGCTTAGTCCCTCGCCACCTATCAGCTTGTTTGCTGATTTTTTTTTCTTCTTAGGATTAAAACAAGATGAGTTATTGAAAACAAAGCAGTTTGTTGCCAGAAGTGCTGCCGCACACATGTGAGGGCAGCATGCCAACTGACCACCCCTTTCAGCTGTGGCTTCCGGACTGAAAACTACCACCACTGCAATTCAGAGTCTTCACTCCTGTGCAGGCATGGCATACATCATCATGACTCTCAAGGATACTGATTTTGGGGTGCAGTCAGACCCGCAGGAGTCTAATCAGTACCTCTTGAGTCTGCGGGAAGGTGCTGGTAACATGCCATATGGTCACAGCAGTTTGTATATGGACAGGACTGAGAATGGTCCATGTCCTGAATGGTGGGGTAAGAGGGCAGATTAGTGTGGAAGTACCTGATACAGGGCTTTATGCACAGCTGGGGAGGCTGGCTGCAATCCTGCAGGCTGATAAACCCAGGTACCTGCTCTACATGAGCAAGCCAATGCCCAACATCTGCCCAGAATGGCCTCAACAGCACCAGACTTTGAAAATTTACCCATAAAGTTAAATAGCGGTGTCACTCATCTCCCCAGATAAAGATAATGTGCTGAAATACAAGGCTGAGTTGAACTTTAAAGAAGGAAAAACATCCTAATTGCATAATTAGACTGTAGCAAGAGATGAAAGGGCAATGCCGTGCAAAGCATGGCTAAGCAAAAAAAAAAAAATTATTAAATGCTTATCTACCTGATAAATTAGACTGAAGGTTCTGTAAAGTGCTTCTCTGTGTTGCCCAGAAATGGGGGTTTATTAATAAGAAGAAATACATAAACACTAATGTCATTGGATTAGGAATAAGTTTTCTCATCAATAACAGATCATGTTTTTTATATGCTAGGCAGTTTTTAGTGTCCTGGCATGAATTCCTCATTTGATCCAGTGTGTTATTTTTATGCAATTCTGAGACAATTTGGAGTAGTTATAGTAATTTTCAGGTAGATGCTAATTTTACTGACCCGGGTAATTCAATTCCAACTAAAATCAGTTGCCTAGGTATTTATCAACCTCAGTCAGAGCAGCTTCTTACCAGATATGATCCTGTTCTGTGCTTGTGTGTAAGTATCATAGCCTGAATCAGGCTGTTCAATGAAGAGAGATGGACTTAAGATAATGCTTGCCCTATGTCTCACAGGAGCACAGGTTAGAGCAAAACTTTGACCAGAGAAAGAGTTCTACCAAGCTGTGATGTTGCAGGTGGACAGTGAAGCTGTTTAGAGGCTTGACGCATTAGAAGTCTCAGCAGAGAGAGAGGTTTGTGGCAGGATTCTTTGAAGAGATCAAATGCCTATTAAAAAATCAATTTATGTGAGTTTCTGGATTTTAATGATACACATGTAGGGTTTAATGATACAACAGGGTTACACTTCACCTGGGGATGAGCATAGGTAGGTATGCATATGTATTTTGGCCCAATGAAAATATCAACATTTTGCCCAAAATAGTATTTTTAATTAAATAGTTTTAGTTAAGGTTGCTTCTTTATTGTAACTAGAATTTGTGACAGCATGTTTGCATCTGATACATGAGTTTACGTGTTGAACATGTCACGCAGATCTACTTTTATAACCTCCCACAAGGTATTTGTTCTCCTCAGGGTTCCCCAGGACAACGGGTGCTGTAGGGTGTGTGTGCCTGTGTGTTAAGATGCCCTTTGCTATGTATATTAGAAAAGAGAGAACTGCACAGCTCCAAGGAACTTGGTCAAAATCCAAAACGATTGTTTTTGGCTATAATGGGGAGGAGAAGAGGTTTGGGACAGTCCTTCTTTCTGTTGACTTCAATTCTTTGTGTACTATTCCTGGTCACTGGAAAGCATTCAGGTGTTAAAACTTAAGGTTATCTTTTATGTATTCATGGCCAGGGAGCATCTTTTTGTCTGGGGACTGCATTATCATCTAACACCCAATAAGTACTTTTCACCTGACAGGTAATGGTTGTGTTTTATTTAAAACAAACCAAACCAAACACAAATGTTTTATCAGATTTATTAATTAAAGAAGCTGTGTGTTTCCGGCTGTGGAAATTGGGTGCTCACTGAAGTTCCCTTCTATGTCAGCCTGTGCAGACTGATGCCTTTTTCCCCCTCCTTGAAAGGCCTAATTATGCTGTACACAGCTACCTTGTTCTGCTCAGTCTCCTATTCTGCCACATTACCATTAGAAGCAGAAAGAACTAATCAAATAAGTATTCTAAATTACTATTTTCTCATTCATTTATTCTCTGTCCAATCTCATTACATATTCTCTTTTAGTGAGAGGGCAGATAGAAGAAGGCAGACCCTGTTCTTTCATCGGTTCTCGGGGGCTTAGGCTGCCATTAGGACTACTACAATTATATATAGGTTGTTTCTCAAGTCCTTCTACATTCTCAGATTGAAATCCACTCCCTTGGCATATACTGTCCTCTTCTTAAAGGTATCAGAGGAACCCCAGATTTAATCCTGCTTCATTCCCACCTTGTTTCAGCATAATAAAATTTCAGCTATAAAAGAATGCTGTGATTTTTTAATAGAGACATACCGAGTCAAACCAAATTCAGCAGCCTGTCCCTCATGCTGGTCATGCTTGCAGTTTACGAAGTGTAGGAAAACCTGGTGGCTGACACTCTGGGTTTGTACTGCTTTTCTGTGGGAAGGAGTTGTAGACCACAGCTGACGTCCCATTTCCCCACCGCCTCCTGTCTCTTGTTAGCCCGGGCAGAGAGAACGAACCATGAAAGGAAAGGTCCTTTAGTCAAAGAGCAGGCTCCCATTAGCTTGTGGGCATTCCCTTTCTGCCTCATGTTGGAGCAAGGGGTGGCTCACTGTGTTTTAAGCCTCTCTTGGGATGTCAGGAGCTGAAGGTGGAATACCCATCAAGACTTAGGACACAGGGTTCCGTGCATTGTGTAAAATACAGTTCTGAAAATGATACAATTTATCAGGCAGATGTAATTCCATCAAGGGGTTCTGGAGATGCTGCAAACCACATCATCCAATTATAGCCTGGAAATTCGGTTACTGTGCCTGCAGGAGCAAATAGTGCTCTTATATCCTATAGTGTGATTTTGCAAACCTCGTTTGGATGGAAGCGGTACTCCCCTCCTCCCCCTCAGCGCAGTTGCAGAAGTATTTGTAGCATGCATTTTGGTGGAATACAGGCTATATTGAAAATGTTACTAGCTGATGTGACAAAAGGCTAAGGTGAACAAAGTGCAATTTTTCTGTCATGAGCCCTTTACTCAAATTCCAGTGTAACAGGTTTAGTACTCAGCTAGATACAATCCAAGCAACATGGCCAGAAAAGCAGGACGGTTAATTGGATACGATATGCTGGCTTTAGTACAAAATACACAGAGCTTGACTGGTTTAAGTAAGCATTTGTGTTTGATTAAGCTGTGAATGTCCTCATGTAGAGATTGTGTTGTAATAGAAAGGATGATACAGATTGAATTTATAAGTCTGCAGCATTTTTTTTTAATAGGAATGAGTAGTGTTGAATTAGCCAAAGATTGAACTTCTCTGTGGGTGAGGTAAGAGTTTGTTTTAGATGTGTTTTATAGTGTACCGTGAGGGTTTTGCTGGATTTGTTGTTGATGTGCTATTCCTAAAGGAGATACAAGCACTCTTAGGGCCAAGTTCTAAACCTCTGACATGTAAAAACAGCTCCCAAGGTACTCATTTGGCATTACACGAGTCATATTTAATCTTTAGAGTGTATTGTATTTTGTTATGACTGCATATGTTAACAAATGCTATCAAACTTCTCAAGTATTAATTTGTTTTGTAAGCAATATATTTGTTTTTATTCCATTGAAATAATCAACATCTGTCTAACAGTCTTTGCTGTTCCATACTGAGTTTTTTTGGTTGTTTATTGAGCTTTTAGAAGATTTTTTTTTTCCTGAACTTCTGCAGCTTTAATTCAAAATATTTGAGTAAGGCAACAGGTGTTTGGTCTCAACTGAGAATGTACAGAACTACAGGCAGGTTTAGCAGCCTACACTCTCTCTTGAATTCATTGCAAGTGAAAGGCCCGCACTGCTTTGCCATGCCAACTATGGATGGATTGAAACCAAAACATGGATAGGTGTGGCCCACCAGCCATCCAGAGTCCCTGAGCTGTCAAGTGTGTCCTGCGAGCAAGCAGTAGCTCAGAAGTAGCTCCTTCACAAGTAACAGTGGCCCTTCAAGCTGTGCACCGTGTCATGAAGCTTCACACCTGTCTCTGGGCATCACCTGGGTAGAGAGCGATTTTGCCACCTGAGGGTTCCACTTGCTGTAAGCAAAACTGTAACAGAAAAGGCTGCTTTAGGCTCTTTGCTACATCTTGCCTTCTTGCTTACATCAAGTGTAAAAGACCAGGGAAGAGGGGTTTGTACTCTGAGAATACCCTACTTCTTCAAGTCGGATGGGCCCTCACCTCTTGGCTAAGTCATTTTATGACTTCATGTGGCTCCATATCTGATCTGTGGGCAGAGATACTGCTGCTTTTGAAAAGCTATCCTGATTGCTAAATGCCCTGTTAAAATGCAAAGTCCCTCCCAAACAAAAGATTTAATAAAAGATCATTTTTCTTTTATGGCATTTTTTACAACCACTGCAGTGTATGGTACCCTCAGTAGTTTTACAGCCCCCTTGCCATTGCCTTGAGTTTACTGGCCATAGTAATATTTATAGACAGTGCAGACATTGTGCTCTGAACATAGAGTCTGCTAGACAGCATCAAGGATGATTCACAGGACTGATTTTTTTTTTTTAATGTGAAGAGATTTCATAGTAAAACAGAACTCGTATTGTTTATTATTCACAATTTTTCATGCTCTGAAATATTCTGGTCAGCCTTCTTTGTTTCACTGAAACTTCATTTGGAAGGATTTTTGCTTGTCAGTATTTGAGCTCTCCTGGCATTCTGAAATTAAGATTTCCATTGCTTTTTCCCTTTTCCAAAGGTGGTTCTCTCTTATAGCAGATGTAGCTACCCCACAGCATCCTCCCATGGAAAAGGCTGCTGGAAAGATCAAAGGTGGCCGTGTGAGGAGAGAGAACAAAACCCACACATTTTATATTATGAGGCAAATGGTTTAATAGACGGCAAAGTGAAGCATAACTTGCTCTCTGACCCTATCAGATGGTCATCCCTCTCAACAGGGGCTGGCAGGATGGATGGAAGGAAGTGTGCAGGAAGAGAGGAGGACTGGTGTGGCAGGGACTAGGTCCCGAAGGACAGAGGAGAGGCAAAGGAGATAAAGGAAGAGAAATTTTTATTGTTTGATGATTTAACTAGTCTCCTCAGCAGTCTGAAAGCACTGCAGTCCCATGCTCAATGTCTTATTCCTTTAAGTTCTGCCCAGGTGTGACAGCCCATCGCCACCCTCCCCAGCTCCCATCTGCCCTTCCTCTCATTAGCAGCCTTCATTAGTGAGGAGGTATGCTTTCAGGAACAAAAGTAGAAGCAGCTGTGATGAAAAGCCAGAATGCTGTTTTCCTTTAGTGCTTCTGGTGCAGGGACACAAAACCTCTCGTAGGACCTACAACCTCTAGGTCTTCCCTCATCTATTAGTGTTTTTCCAGTCTCATTGCCCTTTGGGAAGTGTGATGGTCTCTTGCATGAGATTGTGGGAAAATCCACAGATAGAGACCAGCTCCACTTGCTTATTTTATTCCTGGGTATGGTTGTCACTTCTGGCCTGTACAGAAATCCCCTGTATGTCAGAAAAAAGATCCTGGTACATTGATCCTGGGGAAATGGGGCTTTGTCCAAAAACCCTTCAGATGTAGCGTAGCTCTGCTTTCATGTGGATTAAACAGCTGAAGCACTGTTCATCCTTCCTTCCCTCATCAAGTGACCCTCTGCCTCTGTCAAAACCTAATCACAAGTGAAGATGTCCCCCACAGAGGACCTCTTAATAACCATAGCAACTCCATCAGCAGCTTGTGGTCACATTCCAGAGCTGCTTGTCTGGAAGGACAGCTTTTCTTGCTCGGAGGGAGCACCTGCAACCAGTATTTTCCCTTTCTCCAATGAAAGCAGGAGAAAAGCACCTCCAAGACTAGTGTTTACTTTTTCTTGGACATGTGGTGTCTCTTTAAAAACCAGGCAGGCTGGAAGAACGGTTAGAGTAATATGAGTGAGCAATTTCCAAACACAGCAGTTACATTGCAAAAGAAGCTGATGATTCACGAGTATTAGCAAAGTGCTTTGACCATCTTTTCAAATGATATTAATATTGTTATTGCTCTTGCTGAGAGCATTTTATTGCATTCGTTTCCCTTTTAAAAAGTAATACTGAGGCTGTTTTCCAGAATAGTGGCGGTGTGTATCATAGCTATTGTTCTGGCAATAAATAGTTCACTGAGGTGTGTTGGTTTATTCTATCATTGACTTCTCTTGTATTAGCTCGCTGAAAATTGACTTTAAATTACATCGCTGTGTCCATTGTTTATAGTTTCAAAAATTTTCAAATCAGTGGTATTCATGATTCAAACAGGAATATTTCTTTGCTTCCCTGGCTGCCAGCTGCGCCAGCTCAGTCCTAATTTAGCATTACAGTTAATAAAGTTTCTCCAAGCTGCATTTTGCCTTGAGTGACTCAGTGCACTGTCCTTTTCTTTTGGCACATACTGGGGCCTTGCATTCAGGCTGTTACAGTCCGCCTTCATCTAAATAACTGTGCATGTAAAGATTATTTCTCAGAAAGCTGAGTACCACGTTCTTAATTAACTTGGTTCACTCTGAACAGGAATTAACTGCATGGAAACGAGACCTGTGTAGTCATTGTGTCTTAGTTTTGCAGTTTGCCTTAACCCAAATTAGCCCTCATAGAAATTGTGAAACTGTTGAGATGATTTCAGGAGGGAAAAGAAGGCAGGAGGAGGAGACAAAATATGCTGGGCCAGCAATGTAAATTTCTTTTTGTTTCAGAAATTGGCCCCAAAACCAATTAAATATTGACATAAAAATATTAATAACAGGTTTTTTATTCATTATTTATTTGTCTATCATTTCACTTTAAGAAATGAAAGTTCTTAGGTGCTTAAATCTGAAAAAAAGCATTTAACTCTAGGCCAGATTAAACAATCTGTTAGAATTGAAATATCTTTTTCTATTACAAGCAGCCCCTAAAATTAATTATTTGGAAAGTCCTAAGTAGAAATAATGGGAATTGAATATTCAAGCTGGATGGTACTGAACAGGCAAAAAAGAGTTGTTGTTTCTGTATGCAACACTGGTGAGATTTTTATTGGACATTAATATTACCTTCATTTCTGGTACAGATACATCATAAAAATTCAGAGCTATAAAAGCAGCCTGGGTTCTGAGAAACATGACATCATGAAAGATGTTAGAAGTTCAATCTATGTAGCTTATCACAAGCAAGAAAGAAAAGGTGATCAATTGTGGTGTGATTATAGTGTGATTACATGGGAAGAACACTTTGAGAAGAGAATACTCTAATCTAGAAGTGAAAAGCATAACAATGTCTAAAGGTTGAAATTGAAGCCAGAGAAACTCAGTCATTAGTTAAAGCTTAGGGGTTTTGAGTATTTATTTGTGTTTTTCTTTTGAATAATAGTAATTAAGTTTTGGGACAATTCTGCAGGTGAGGAAGGGGACCGTGAAAGATTTTCTGTTAGAGATTTTAAATCTTACCTTTCAGAAAGATGTGCCTTTGTTCTAGCACCAGCTGGACTTGCAGTGGGAACTGTGGGTGGAATTGTTTCTCCCCCTCTCTCTCTCTTGCAGGAGACCATGCTGTGATGATAACCGTTTCTAGCCTCAACAGCCTTAAAGTTTGATGAATATTTTACTATACAAAGTCAGGATTACTTATTGTTAAAACTTGGATTTTTGCTTAAAGGAAGAATGTCCAGACTTGATTCATGATTTAAGAGACTGTCATCTTAATTTTGGAGATACGTATTTTTAAGTTATTCTAGTGCAGAAAGAAAGGAATTAACTTATGTCAACATTGGTATAGACCTAATTTTAATCTCCAAAGTTTGAACCCGCATTTTAGAATTGAGAGTCAGGCTTTGCAGTATCCCTTAGACAAAGTTCTTTTGCAGAAATACTTTCCATAATGATATTTATGGATCAAGACAGGAGAGTAGATATAGCCTATTGGTTATTATATATGAGGACGTAGAAACCCTGAAAAGAATTACATTTTTGTAGAGGAAATGTATCTTTCCCTGGCAGCTCAGAATAAAAGACCTGTCTCTAGTTTGCATTGTTTTGTCTCCTCTTCAACGAAGCTGCAAATCAGGTCCTCCTATAAAGAGCACAGGGTGGCTCTTCCTTGGTAAAGAACTGAATTTGTATTGCTTGGCTACTACTTCTGAATTTTTAACACAGAGCCAGCTCTCCTCCTACAGATGGTAATGTTCAGAAATATTACACCTATTCCTAGGATAAAAAAATGTTGAGAAAAAACCATGACTGCAAGCGCACTAACAAAAATGGGAATCACAAGTACGAGCAGTTCAATTTCAACAAAAAGAGGAATTGCAAGTATGAACTTTCTCATTTTAACTGATGTTCCACAAGCCACTATGATGAATAAAATACTGAGTTAAAATTGCCAAAAATGAGGCAAACTGCCTTCTCAGAAATGAGTACTTATATATGCCATGCTGGGTGCTGAAAATACAATTTGTAGGTTTTGTTTTACCATTGCAGCATTATATTTTCAAGTTTGGGTTTTTGGGGGATTTTTTTTTTTTTTTTGAAAGGTCAGCTTGCATAGCTCAGATTTTAATTCACATTTGTGTGTAATTTTTCTACACAAAGTAGATAAACTACTGGCAGCACTTGACTTAATGGTGGCTTATGTATTTGGACTGTGAGCAGTAAATCCAGCCTTCATTGTCACATTTGACATTGTTTATTGTGTAGGTTCATAATATTTGGAGTGTGCCTTGACATTTCAATGGAATATTTAGATATCCTATTTATTTTGCACTATATATAGCTTTTACCAAAATGGATCTTGAACAGATGTTGAGCAGGTTTTTTTGATTGTTTGTTTGTTTTTGTTATGGGTTGTTTTTTTTTTAATATAGATAAATTAAGAGAATTGCAACTATTTTCCCAAGCAGTGTTTAGGATCAGAAATAAATCTTACTATGGTTTGTCCATATCGAGAATGGGTCCGTACTGGATGATGCATTTTTGACAGAAAAGAAAAGGAAATGTCCTTGTCATAACTTATCTTGTGAATTCTAAGTGGACCACTGAGAGAAAAACCTAATTCATGAAAACTGAGTGGAAAAAGACTTTTAAGCCTAACTCTTCTTGTTAGGTTCAGGAGGTGCATTTTCTTTACACAATGCTGCATCTGAAATTGTGTCTATCCCTGGTGAAGGTGGAAATCCTATTTCTGTTACCTCTGAAGGTCTGTCAGAGGGAAGTGGCTTGAGATTCTGGTATGGGATCTCTGCCCGTGACAGTGCTGTGGCCATGCCTTTCATGCGTGCCAGGTCAGAATCTATTTTGTGAGTGAAAATAGGTGATTCTACTTCAGATATTCCACAGGTCTGAAAGCCACGTTTCCATGAGCCCTGCTGTTCATTGGGCAGCCTTTTGGATGATAGCTTTGGTCACCTTTGTGGCCAATTCCAATGATCCTTTCTTCTTCTAGTGGTGCACCAGGGGGTATATTTCAGCCTAGTTCCTTGGATGTTTAAGAAAGGTGTCAGAGTTTAGATTACTAAACCTGACTACAAGCCTGCTGGGAAATACACTTTTGGCCTCCTTCAGGCTTCACTAGCTCCTGTGTCACTCTGTAATGACACCTGTGAAAGCTTCAAGAGCACTTCTGGCACCAGTGTTGGGGCTATCCATCCAGCATCCTCCAACTGACATATCTCCCAAAGATCAGGTCCGTGCTTCAGTCCTCTCTCCACTTTGACAGAGAATTTTCAGGAGCTACTGGGGTAAATAAGAAATACTTTCCAGGTGCAAGGAGGAGTCACATCATACAACACCTCCAACTTCCTGCTTGGCATATTATAGATGCTACTGGGTAGTTGTGGCCCTGCCCTATAGCACTGGTGTTCTTTTCTGTCCCACCTACATCCAAGCAAGCAGACAGGATATGTTTTCTGCCAGCTAAAGGACACCTGAGTCTGCTGGAAGCAGAGAACTTTGTGGTAATGTCAACCAAACAGCTTTTCCAACCTATGCAGTGCTGTGAAATTTTCAGTAGCCTCCTATTTTAAAGTCACTTCAGTGTTCTTCAGAGGTCCTCATAGCTGTCACACTTTCTCATTGTATTCATGAACATGAGTTTTCTTACCCACTGACTGTGGGTTCCTCAAAGCTATGGCTGCACATTTCTGTATTTATAAAGAAACTTATCTTTTATAAACTGCCCTTGAACTTTTCAGGAGCAACTGTTGATCAGAAGGGCCTCCTATATAGGCTTCAGCTTAAGGCTTGCATGAATCTTTCATCCTATATGTCCTCTGTAAGTCTTATGAGACCTCATGCAGGACACATGGCCTTAGGTCTCAGAGTTAACCCGATGTTCTCCAAGTCTTTACTCCCACCCAGGAGAAGCATGCTCTTGTGCAAAATCTGGAAAGGACAGGTTCTATGTTCCCCTCTAAAAGGATAATGCTATTAGAGAATTAAATTGAGTATTTACAACATTGCAGGAAAAAACATAGCAGAGAAATGCCTTTAATGATGTTTCTCTTAGGATATGAGCTGTGTAAAATAGTACTATATCTTCAGAATCTGTGTCTGATTTCCTTGGCTAGAGCCAGCTGAGTATCCAGCATGTTAGGATGCCCTTCATGAATTTCCAAACATGCAAAATGACAACTTTGTTCTAAGATACGTTATTTCAGCTGATGTGATTTTTCAGAATTAACATCAAGATCAGTTCCCAACTGGATAGTGCAGTGCAATACCCAGTATTAGCAAAGGGATACTTGCCTACATCAAGGAGGGTTGTGGGGGTTTACTTCCTTTTTTTGTTTGTTTTTTCTGTTCTGCTGAAGACAAGAAGACAGAAGAGCGATAACAAAACAAAAAGGTTATTTGCCAATAACTCCTTTCCAGCAGTTTCTTGTGGAGCAGTCATTCACAGTAGTCCACCACATTTGGCTTTACCTTGGAGATGAACAGAATAATAGGACCATAGGAGATGGGAGCAGGGATGAGAGCAGTCTGTAATGCACAGCCTGCCACCTCAGGACAGGGCCATGGCACCATTTTCAGGGACAAAGAGGGAGCTTGGGCACAGGGCACTCCCTCAGCTTGCAGCTGAGGCATCAGATCTCAGAAGAATAAGTGGGTGCGGGCAACACTTCCTTGGTGATGAACAACCTCTTTTTGGCTCAAGAATCCAAAATCCTAGAATCACCTATCAGACCAACAGCCACGTGAGGGGCAGGAGACAGGCGATCATGTTTTCCACCTCTGCAAGTTTGTCTGTTGTATTTGCAGAGAAGAGAGAGCAATGCCTGCCATGGCAAAGAAACCAAACCTACCAACCAACCCCAAAACCCCACTGATCAAAATGTCCATCACTATTGATTTACTTTCTTGAATATGATGGGATATTTAGTTCCACAGCAGGGCAGCCCTATACAATGAATCTGCAGTCCTGTGGGAAAAAAATGTGGGTTTTCTATCCACTAGTACAATTCTGAAATGCAGTAAATACAAGTTGTGAGGGGTTAGAAGTTCAGTGCAGTGTGCAAACTGCGGTCCTATTCAAAGTGCATTCTCCATTAGAACAATGCTGTCTTGTGAAAAAATTACCTTCCCATTAGAGGACAAAGCTGCTCTGTAATTAAGATAATGATTTTTTTCTATAGTTGTCTTTTATCTTATTTTCCTAGCTAGTTTTTTTCTTCTCACAAAAGAAGAAATTGTTTTGTTTTGTTGGTTTGCGAAATTAAACATGTGAAATCTTTCACAAGGTGCTAATAAGAAAAACTGAGCAACTGCTGGCTGCTGAAACGAGTCAGCTAAGGGGTGGCTTTGCTTGATTTAGCCCAGTGGTAACAGATAATAATCTAGTGAATAAGAAAGACTCCATGTCTGAAAGGCCCATGGTCTCAATACTTAATGAAGTTGCTGTGCTGGAGACCTTTTCTGAACCAGCGTCTTATCAGGCGAAACCATAAGGGCATGGCATCCAGCTAAGCCACGCAGCTATGGCTGCATCGCTTTTATCTCTGCACCGTGGGTACTGTATGTTGGGGGAAAACCTCACACTGTACATACAGCTTCATATGGCTGCTCTTCTCACCTGCCCCTTCTAACCAAGAGGGAGCTGGGGAGTCGTCTTGTATTTTCTGTCATCGGTAATGACCCAGAGCCCGTGTTGTATGAGGACTGAGAGGCAGGGACCTCTCTCAGCGCCTCTCAAAAGCTTCATGTGTGCTTCTGTACAAATCGCTCCTCTGAACCATGGTAGCCTAATTAAGAGCTTTTTGTACTTTATCATACTTGATGGCTCCTGAGGTGAGGTGGAAGCTTCACACCTCATTTGCTCTTCCTAGCGTTTCAACGGGGCGGGATGGGGAGGGAGGCAGTGCTGTACAGGTTAAGAAGTGCTGTTGCAAGTAATTACAAGAGGAAAAATAGCTTTGCTGCTTGACTGCCACATGTGGGTTTGCATGCTCCATAAAGATGATGGAATTTGCCTGCTACCTTGTTCTAATACAGCCACGTGCATGTGTCTGGTGGTCTCAGTGCCTGCACTGAGGTCTTGTACCATACCAAAGCAAAATGCACTGTTGCGAGAAATCTTCCATCTCTCTTGGAACAGCTTCTGCACAAAAAGAATGTTGAACTTGTGCTCGTTGTGATGCAACTGCACCCTTTTTGAGGAACTGGTGTTCCCCAAACCTGCTGGAACTCCAGTGCGCTACTGCTGCAATATAGTGACACACAAGATAGAGTCAGATATAAGTCATTAATATAGTTTTGTCTAGGATGCAGTCATATAAGGGAAAATCAAATAAGGATGCAGTGATGGGCAGGGCTTGTCTTGCTTGTTAGAGATGGACCTTTATCACCACTGTTTATAATGTGGCAAGAAAGGTAAAATTGCCCAAATCTATGGTCTATTTTTGCAAAATCCTGAGATACTGATGTTATTTAGCTGCTTTGTGTCATGGTTTAACCCCAGCTGGCAATTAAACACCACACAGCTGCTTGCTCACTCCCCCCTGGTTGGCTGGGTGAGAGAATCTGAAGAGTGAAAGCGAGAAAACTCATGGGTTGAGATAAGGACAGTTTAATAGGTAAAACAAAAGCCATGCACAAAAGTAAAGCTAAAGAAGGAATTCATTAACCACTTCCCATCACCAGTCAGATCTTCAGCCATCTCCAGGAAAGCAGGGATCTGTCATTTGTAAAGGTTACTTGGGAAGACAAACACCATGACTATGAATGCTTCTTCCTTCCTTCTTCCCCAGCTTTATATGCTGAGCATGACATCATTTGCTATGGAAGATCCCAGGGGGCAGCTGTCCCAGCTGTGTCCCCTCCCAACTGCTTGTGCACCCCCAGCCTACTCGCGGGAGGGGTGAGGTGAGAGGCAGAAAAGTCTTTGGTTCTGTGTAAGCACTGCTCAGCAGCAATGATGACATCTCTGTATTATCAACACTTTCCAGCACAAATCCAAACGATGGTCTCATACTATGAAGAAAATTTACCCCAGCCAAAACCAGCACACTTTGAAACACATTGCATGAAGTTCTCAGCTTGGGAGATAATGTACTGATGTTATGTGTCAGTATGGAAATAAATTAAATTCATTACCTTTTAAAGCCCCATGACTAACAAGCTATGTGCCATTTTTCTGTGTGCACAGGAGCACACAAGCACCTGTCTCTCCAGTGCCACTTATCAGGTAACTGGTGTTTATCAGAGTGCTGTCATAAAAGCCATGTTATTTACCGAGATAGAAGGCAGGGAGACTATAACATTAGCCTGTTTACTTTCCTTGGCAACATACCCATGCTATCACTCATCCCTCTCCAGCTGAATGAGGTCAATCAGTTTCATGACCCCATCCCCTCTGCTAAATCTTTAGTTGCAGAGAGCAACTCCAACCAGGCACTGAAGGTCAAAATCTTCTTGATAGACAATTAGGCAATAAATGCCCCTGGGGCTGTGGGTCTGGGTTAGGGAGAGATTTGCTGTTGACTCTGCCAACACCATGCTTCTTTAGTGTGCTGACCCTCCCAGCCTGGGGCCATCTCCCTGCAGCTAAGGGAGACTTCGCCAGGGTTAGTGCTGCAGGTCCCTGTCCCCCACCAGGATTTCCTTCCCCTGTTGTAGGTGGCCTTGGTTAAGTGTCCTGTCTCAGCTTCAGCCACTCAGTTATCTTTACCAGCCTAATCACCCCCCGTTTGCTGTGCTGCTACCTGTCAGGTATTTACAGCCTCCGCTCATATCCCATCTCCACCTTTCTTTCCTGAATGTACAATTGCTTGTCTCAGGCTCAGCTCATAACACTCTATCCTCCAATCCTTCTTGGCTTTGCATATGACCTATTTTGCTTCATTTTCAATCTGTGATCTATAAGGGAAAAGTCAAGTAGTATTATGAGGTAAACAGGAGTGTATTGCATCCCCTCCTTTGTAGGCTGAAGAGAAATAGTGGTTGTCTAAAGCTGTGCAGACCCCGGAGTTGTGAATCAGAGTTCCAGAGAACAGACATTAGCTTTTCAAAAGGGATATATTTAAAGAAAAGAGAAAGCATCTTTCTTCTTTTTTTCCTTTTCCTTTTTTTTTTCCTCTCTGGTTTTTAAGCATCTTAGAGTGGCGTTGTGGTGGTTCTTTCCCATAGCAAGCAATGAACAGCTAACAAAATGCAAACCTGAGATTTTCACTGGCCTTTCTCAGCATGTACTTTAGGGAAAAGGCCCTATTGCAAGAGTTGGAAATGCTGCTGATGCAAGGGATCAGCGTGTCCAAGGAGCAGGAAGTTTTTTCTCCATTTTCTCCAAGTTTTTTCTTTCTATACCTAAGTCTTCAATCAACCCTGTGATCTTTAATCTCACCCTTACAAGCAGAGCCCTCCTTCCCCTGACTTCAAAATCTAAGCAGGTACACAAGGCTGAAGCATCCCAGAAGCCACTGTAATGTGGCCACTTATCCAGTAAAGTCTCTTCATAGCCCCAGGGCCATGCACAGGACTGGAAGACAGATAATAGCGCTAAATGCAAAACAAGTTTATGTCCTCTGGAAAAAAGAGAAACCTGAAAATATAGTGCATACCAAAAATTATTTTAAAATTAAATGTGAATCTCTTTCTACTGAACCCTCCCATCAGCTGGTGAGTCTTCACAAAGGATTTATTCTTTGCATTATGTATTTAAGAAAAAGAAACTAAAAGCAAACAGTAACTGAACTTCATTCTTAACTCTGAAGGGTTTCACCCAAAGCTTACAGCAAAAAAATAAGTTTAAAAAATCAATAGTGTATGACATTAAATATTAATTCAACTTGCAAATATGTGCACAGTCTTAAGGAGCTCATCTGTCAGGAAAAGAAGTAAAACCTGACTGAACAAGAACCAACGGTTTTGTCAGTATTACTGCTTTAAAGTAAAATGGGTGTAAAAAGAAAATTAGCCAGTATGAGGATATTTTGCCTGCAAAAGCTTTCTGTGCTGGGCTGCCTGGTCTGGCTTGCCTCTCTACCAGCAGTGGTATTAAAACAGAATACACCTCCCAGCCCTGTTACACTAGTTGTTGCCTTGCTGTGCTAGCTTCTGGTTCCAACAATGGGAAAATCTCTTGCTGCCCTGTGCTGCAGATGATTCCATTTTCTTTGACCCCATTCACCTGTAGTTGAAATTACAGAATAAAAAGCCCCAGCCTGTGATTACAGGCTCCTTAGATAACAGGTGTTGGTTCATTCCCAATGTAGTCACGGCCTCATGTTCAATGTGTTGCTGGTTGGCATTTCTGGCTGCAGCATTCTGCTTACTGTAAGAGATGGAATAGGAGACAAGGTAGGTGTTGGGAGGCAGGGGGGTTTGCTCTGACTTCTGAAAAGCAGTCAGTGCTGCTGTCAGCCCTCTGTAATCTTTTGAACCAGTGTAAAAAGCTTTTCTTAAGCAGGTAGTGTGAGCGAGCTTTGCCTCTTTGCATCTATGTCCTCCCTGTGCCAGAGGGGGTGACAAGTGGCTAGTGCAGGCTCTGGTCCAACAGCAATACAGCTGAAGGTGGTCCTCTCCAAAAGAAATGCTGTGCTGGGTGTTTAATTCCAGTTTTTGGAAGAGCTGGCTAGAAAGCAAAAAATCTGATTCAGAAGGGTGAGGGGGAATAAGGAGAAACCTAAGCTTTGGTATCTCTGTTTTTCTGGAGGCTTACAGCTCTCTTTAATGCAGGCAGGTTCTTATATCTGATTTTCCTGCACCCTGCAGTAGCTTGCTAAACTAGAGATTTACTTGCAGGAGCAGGAGTCTCTTATCACTGTTTCTGGCATGACTTTTCTACCTGATAATCCCCGTTATAAATGTGATCTGGCTTCCAGTCCTTCCTTTGAACTGGGCAAACAGGGTAGGAGCCCATATTGCCTATATTCTGTGTATTTTTCTCTCTGAGATGTTTCTCTCTGAGATGAGTCTCTGAGATGACTGGAATATCTAATTTGACCTGAAGCCCAAGCAAAAAGGAAAGATTGGAAGGAAAAAACCACAATCTTCCCAGCTTATAGCTGAAATCAGAATTAGAAACTATTCTAAACAAAAAAAAAAACCTCATTGGAATATGCTCAGCCCTAAATATCCATATAGCAATCTTTACTGAAAGCTCTCTCTAGCATTCTAGCATCACTATCTCCACGGTGAGTCACAGCTGAATGTTCCTGGAATCATCCTTTTTTTTTTTTTTTTAAATAAATAATCCTCAGAGTTTGGGTACATCTTTATTTAAAAAAAAAAAGGTATTTACACATCTCTGCAAATCCACTTCCCCTCCACACTGGCTAGAAAAATATTCAAGGGAAACTTTAGCCAGACTCTTCTGGATTAGCAAAATCTTAATTGAAACTTTTATATAGTTGATCATAGTTATATGAATCTCAGAGCAGCATGATTGCACTGCAAAAAGACCCTTCTCCTACTTTTTGCCAAGCATGAGAGGAAAGAGCCTGAGATTACCTTAGGTTTTTAGCTATTAACCCCCAGCTGCAGGCAGTGCTTGTGAGATGTACTGCAATAGATATTCTTGGTCTCTCTTTGGTCAAGTGCTCCCAGGAAAAGAAGTATCCCCTGGAGCTTGTCTCCAAGTATTTGTGAGGTCTGACCCAAATGAGGTGAAGAAATTGTAGTTAAAGACAGCATGTTATGCAGGGTGTGAATGAGGCAGGGCTTTGAAGAGCCAGGTGGTGCTGGAAAGGTTTGGGAAACGTTACAGCTTTGCTGGGAATGGAGGGAAGGATCTTGGTCCCTTCTTCCATCACCCCCTTATGTCCCTGGCCACTGGTGCTGCTCTAATCTCTCCAGGGCTGGAAAAGGGGCTGTGGTACTGCCTGCTTGCCATGAGGGCCAGCTCCCCTGCAGCCCATCACCCTGGGGTTCCCTTCTAGGCTGAGCCTTCCCAGGGCTTGGCCCTGCCTGTCACCCTGGGGCTGTGCCTGGCAAATGCCTCTGACCAGCAAGAGAGGCTGTGCTGCAGCACAAGCCTTCGAAAGCTGTCATTGATGTAGAGGCTGAGCAATAGAGTCAGCCAACTGCTTGCTTGGGAAGTCATGGCTAATACACTTGCAAGTCTTTGGCCTTTTCCACCTGTCACGTAGCCTGCCAAACTGCTCTTTTTCCTTGCCATCTCCCTTCACCCCCCCTCCCCCTGCCCCTTCTCTTAGGAAAGCAAATAAATATACCCACTGTAAAAGGGTACAGAGAGATTACGGACTAGGTTCAGTCACTGCTTACACCACTCACCTGCAGTTTGATGTTGCCATGCCTGCTTCAAGGTCTTTGCCTCAGCTTTCTCCTCTGTAAAAGCAGAGTGCTAATATTTGCTGTTAATGAAAACACTTTTAAGATTAGGTGCTTTTAGAAAATTAATATTGCTTGTTCCTGAAATTTGTCTGAAGTTATGACAACCGGTTATAGAAATTCTCCTGTGGGAGAGAAGAGACAAATATTTTGAAAGGCTTACAAGTTAGTGTGATGATAAATGCCAGGATCTTATTTTTCAGACTGTTCTGTTTTACTTTCTCTCTGTTCCCTACCTGGGGGCTGCATTACATCTCTGCTCCCAGCAGTTGTAGGCAGCTGCTAGTTGCAGGGGGAGAACTCCTGTGGCATTATTTATGGCAGCTCTCAGTGAGAGGACAGTGATTTACTGTGTGTCATCTTCCGCAGCTGTGAATTTGCAGGTGACAGGGCCATTCAGTGGGATCCTAATTTTCAGTCTGACACACATCTAGAGAAAGATGAACTGGATGGATAAAAAGAAGAACCAGGTAATATCCTCCTTTGCCCTCCCACAAATAAACTTTCACTTTCTGGAACTGGGAAATTGGGGTTGGGAATATTCCCCCATTCACATTCCCATCTCTCCTGGCAGACAGATTTTCAAGAGAAGCTGGGATAGTCCTGATTCTTCCTCTACACTTGAGAGACTTTACTTTTTTTATATGGCTCCCTTCCTCTTATGCCTCTCTTCCAAAACTCTACTTTTGACTGCAGCAGACTTTGCTAGGAAGACCCTCTGATGGGACCTGATTGTTGTCAAACCTGCCCCATGCTCTGAACTGAGCAACATGCAGCAGGAGCATCGTCCTCCTCTCAGATCTGCCCCTGACAGTTTGCTTCTCTGTGCTATCAAAAGAAGCTTCAGAATTTGACCTCATGCCCTGGATCTTGAATAAGATATGCACTGATCATCTGAGCAGGCTCACTGGCTTATCCAAATTGAATCTCAGCACTGAGGTGCTTGATTTTGACCTACACTGTAAAATTGTTGAATTCCCTACAAAGCCATTGGGATTCTTCAGAGAGGGGTTGATAGAACAGCACTTGGGTGGGCCTTGTGTTTTATTTCAGGGGTTATTTCTTTCAGCTGCCGTTTATCGGGCACAAAGCAGGGGGAAATGACAGAATAGTTTTTGTAATGTTACATGGCAAACCCTGGCACTTCTTTCTGTCAGGAGGAGTGAGACGTGCCAGTCTGCTGTGGCACAGTGACATGAGAGTGTGAGCAAGCCCAGCCCAGTGGCCACTGTGGTAAGTGGCTCCATGGGCTGTGCCTACTGGAGGGGGAGGAAAGGTTCACTTAGTGTTTCCAAGGTTCCACCTCTGAGATTTGGATGGCAGAAATTGCCTAACTGCAAGTGGGATTGACCATTTTCTAAAAGAAATGACAGAAGGTACAATAACAGAGGGTCAGTGTGCTCGTTGTTGGGTCTGGCTGACTATGAAAGATTTTTTGCTTGAAAGCATCTCCATAATTGCAGATTTGGTTGGTCAAGCTGTAAAACACTTTTAGGATACAAATGATGTGTGCTGTCATGGTTATGCCATCTTATGTTTTGTATGTCTCTTATTTCCCTGAGCTGAATGGAATATAATCTTCAAGCCAGTTATCAATATATTGGGGGAGGAACTACTCTGCAACCACAGAAATGTCCCAAACACTGAGGACAACTAGGGGTTCTGAGACTGAAGAACTAAATACTGAAATTTTGTTGCTTACTTTTAACAATAGAAT
This sequence comes from Eurypyga helias, assembly GCF_000690775.1. NCBI lineage: Eukaryota > Metazoa > Chordata > Aves > Eurypygiformes > Eurypygidae > Eurypyga > Eurypyga helias. Next base: position 66,638 of record NW_010226406.1, read on the forward strand.
GCAAGAAAATTACTTAGTTTAACCATGTGGACTTTTATAACTTAGATATGCAGTGAAAGAAGGCAGAATTGCTCATGAAAATCACTAAATTCTGTTACAAAATGTCAAATGCTTTACATTTAGGAGTTTAAACCAAAAATCAGTCTGTACTATTGCTCTGTCAGGAAGCTGATTTTTAGTTTTATTTTAAACATTCAATTTAGAAATTAAGATCGAGATTATTCTTTGACACTTTTCCTGTTCACATTATTTCTAACTTATGTTTACGTGTGTTTGCTGTTGAATGTAGTCATTGGACACTCCAACATGAAATATTAGAAATACAGGGCATAAGTAGGGAATGTTTTTGTGGCTGGTAAGAACTTACTCTCCTCTTTATTCTTCTTACTCCATGGAAAAGTCTCACTTCTGACCCAGACAGATGAGTTGCTAAGGGAGGTGGTTATTTCCTCCTGCTTCTGACAGGGCTGAGATTTCTGACAAAAGACCTAGGTGTGCTAGTGGCTTTGTTGTGTGTATATTTTGCCTAACAAACTTGTTTTGCACAGAGCAGGCATCCCTCAAGTTTCTGTGAATAATAAGGGCCTAGGTTTGAGGAAAAAAGGTAAATGCAGAAATACAGAGCTTCAGATCCTCCTGCCAATTTTTGCTTTTGCTCTGCTTCCTCTAGCGGCAGAAGTAATTGGTAGGTCTGGCTTGTGCTGCCTTGTTCCAAAGCACAAAAACTCAGAGGCCAAAAAAAAAATGATACTACTACACACGTGAACAGGTTCAGACCTTGCTTGTTGCAACGCAGAAGGAACCAGAGGACCTGATCAGGCAAAGTTTGGGAGACAAGAGTACAGCCAAGCTAGGTGGCTGCAGTTCTTGGAAAACTGCAGTATTACTAGGGAGAGGCCTTTATTAACAGAATAAACATTCGGTCCTGCTGCAGATTGTTATCTGGTTTGAATCCACTCAGTTCTTATCAAGGCAATTCTCTGTAACATGGAAATCTCCTGTAGTGTGATATGCCAGTAAATGCTGCGCTGCTTAAAGCTCTGATTTCTATCATGCAAAGTAGACTGCAGCCCCTCAGGACACACAACTGCAGTGGAAGGTGGGCAATAAACCATCAATTATTAACTTTTTATAACCCCCAGTAGCTAGCAGGGGTTCTGTGCCAGGCTTGTTCACTCCTCTGTGTCGTTGATAGTCCCACGAGGGCACTGGAAGATGGTCTGTCTTCAAAATCTGGCAGTAAGCTTTCGCGTCTCCTGTCAGCAGAACACCTACCTGTGTGGGGTCAGCAGCCTGGCACGATGATGCATTGTTGAAGGTAATCCCTAAGTCTGGTGAAGATAGGGATTGGTCTGGCCCCTCTTCTGTCTGCCCATACGTAAGAGCAACAGAGTTATGGAAGGCGTCAGTAATGCGTCGGTTAGGGCTGTGCACAGATGGAGTGTAGCACAGCAGTCTGGCAGCATCTTTGCTTGCAAAATTGTACTGCTTTATCTTCCATCGTTTCCTTCTACACCCAGTGGAGGTTAAAAGATCTGAATGCTCATCAAAGTAAAGACATTTATGATCTCTGAGGAAGGCTTACCTGATGCACCTTGGAAGGGAAAGTAGGCAGAGCTAGCCTCAGCCGAGGCACCAGAGCCAGTATTTCCAGGGGCACCCGTCTCAGGCAGATCTACTTGTAACTTGGGCCTGGCTTGTGTCAAAAGTGTCATTTGACACGTGTTTAGCCTGAACAGAAGAAGTAGCGTTTCTCAAACTGCAAGATTTAGTGTAAGATTTCTTAACTTTTTGGGTTTTTTAAGGATAGTGGATTCACTCTTCGGCGCCTCCTGTAAATTTGGCGGGGACTGTCATAATTTCTTTGGCAGAATTGTGGCGATTCCTTAGGCTTCCCCAGGTAGCTGCTGTACTGCTGTGTGTGTTTGACTGTTCATTAGTAAGGCTTTAAAGAACGAACATATTTTGGGTGTGTGTCTAGAAATGGTTCTTCTATGAAATGCTTTTTCTTGGGAGAACAAATAAATGTAATTAATTAAATTTGAAGCAGTAAATATATCGTTTCAATGTCCAAAAGATTGTTTGGAGAGTGCTCTCCTCAGTATAACATTAATCTATAAGGTTGGTTAGTGCAGTGTTCATGTTCAGAAGTACTGGTTTCAAACACCAATATGTTTAAAACCCTGGATGGGAATGGATCTGGGAAGCTCCAAGTACCTAGGAGATAAAAACATTTGAGGTATTTTTAAATGTCAAATTTCAGACACAAAGCATATTACTGTGATTTGATCTTCAGACTCTGTATTTATCTGTCTAGCTTCTCCTATCAACAACTTTGTTCACCTTGGAGTTAGCTTTAAACTATTGATTTGGGTTCTTTATAATCCAAATGATGATATTTAAATCAAGCTATGCAAATCATTCATTTAAACAATATTTAGAAGAAAAATTTGAAGGTTTTAGCTTTCGATTTTACGTCCTTGGGGGAAAAAAAAAAAGAGGCACTGGAAAAAGAGTTTTGAAACTGTGAGGAGTTGCTGGAAGCTTTCCCCGTGTCTGACAGAGCCAATGCCAGCCGGCTCCAAGATGGGCCTGCTGCTGGCCAAGGCACCTCTGCTACCACGGCGGGGGTGAGGGGGGCTGGGGGCAATGGGTGAGGGAAACTGTAGCCATGTGCAGAGTGAGATGTAAGGGAAACAACCCTGCAGACCTCCAGGTCAGTGGAGAAGGAGGGGGACGAGGTGCTCCAGGTGCTGGAGAAGAGATTCCCTGGCAGCCCGTGGTGCAGCCCATGGTGAGGCTGGCTGTGCCCTGCAGCCATGGAGGGTCACAGGGGAGCAGAGACCCACCTGCAGCCTGGGAAGGACCCCACGCCAGAGCAGGGGGATGCCTGAAGGAGCCTGTGACCCCATGGGTAGCCTGTGCCAGAGCAGGGTCCTGGCAGGACCTGTGGGCCCGTGGAGGCAGGAGCCCAGGCTGGAGCAGGCTGCTCCTGAAGGATGGCACCCCCTGGGAGGGACCCACACTGGAGCAGGGGCAGAGTGTGAGGATCCCCCCCCCTAAGGAGGAAGAAGTGGCAGAAACAACGTGTGATGGACTGACCACAACCCCCATTGTCTGTCACAATGCGCTGCTGGTGGGGAGAAGGTAGAGAAATCGGGAGCAAAGTTGAGCCTGGAAAGAAGGGACAGATAGATGTGGAGAAGATGTTTTTAAGATCTGGTTTTGTTTTTCCTTATCCAACTCCAATTTGATGGGTAATAATTTAATTTTTTTGTCAAGTTTATTCAGCACATGATGGTAATTGGTGAATGGTCTCTCCCTGTCCTGTCCTTATCTCCACCCACGAACCTTTTTTTACATTTTCTCTCCCCAGCCCAGCTGAGGAGGGCAGCGACAGGGCGGCTTTGGTGGGCACTTGGCCTACAGCAAGGGTCAGCCCACCACAAGGACTTAATGTGACCAATGTGTCTTCTGTTTCTCAAAGAGTGGATGTAGGTAGTTTGTGTAAGAAAAGAGACTTTGCACTGCCTGAAGCACGACTCCAAGCAAAGATGATCGTTTCCAGATTCTCACACTAAAATGAAAGATCTTTTGCTCTACCCAATAACCCAAATACCTCTGTGTGCTTAAGGATGATGCTGACATTTTCAAAGACCACCCAAGGTGTTTCCTTTCTGACTGCAGATAGACTCTGGGTCTCTGTGGGACTTATTGTCTTTTTCTTTTCAGAGCTTTTGTGCCTTTTGGGTTTGCTTTCATTCTGCCTGTTATCAATTCTTTGGAGCCCAACATTGTCATAGCTGGAATGAGTGCCTGACTTTTAAAGGCAGCATAAACATATAAATATATAAAAACTGAAGTTCACAAGTCACCACAACTCTTAAGATTAATCATGTTAGTAATTTGATTTCTCATGTAATTGCTTCTTAGCTGACGATGAGGCTTGCATATTCATTCAGTGCTAGGTCAGGTTCAATGAACTCATTTATTTCTCCTTTTCATAGGACGTCAGCAGATGGTCTAAACATGTTAAAGTTATTCCTCATGATGTAATTTAAAAAAATTCTTTAAAAGAAAAGACAAACATTTTAATATTTCATGTTGGTGTTTTCTTAATGAAAACTTTTGGTGTTTAATTTACCACTTTTTGTTCAAAAAAAAAAAATTAGAATGAACGAAGTTAAATAGTAATTGACCTAGATAAGTCTGAGTTTGCATCTCACTCTACTTTGACTTTGTTATTGGGGTTGGGTTTTGGTTGGTTTGGTTTGTTTTTGGGGTTTTTTTTTTTCAAAAGTACTTTTTTCAACTGTTTTGAAACAGTTTCAAAAAGTGCTTTCTCCTGCTAAGAAGGAGAGAAGTTATTTAGGTGATTTGCTGACCACAGGGCTTCTCACGTGGGGGGAGCAGTTGACAAGTGTGACAGGAGGAAATGTTCTGTCAGGTGAGATTTTGGGGAAAAGACATCTAAGTGTGTGGTGACTTGAAAGGGCACTTGAGAATCAGAAAGACTAAAAGTGAGAAAACCTGTGGGTTGAAATAACAGTTTAATAATTGTAATAAAATAATAAATTGTAATGAAAAGGAAAACAACAAAAAAGAGAGAACTAAAGCCCAAGAAAGACAAGTGATGTGAAGAAAAAAAAAAAAAAAAGACCAATTGCATACCATCAACCAACTGATGCACAGCACTATACCAGCTACTAGGAAGAAAATTAACCCTATCCTGGCCAAAACTAGGACAGTCAGTCGCTGCTGTCTGTAAGTTAATGATGAAACTCACACTGACATTGGACATTGAGGTTGCTTGATTTTATGTGAAATCATCAATTATTTCACTTCTGAAAAGAGCTACTAATTTACTTTTGTGGAGCTTGTGACCTGTGACTCAAGTCTTCAAGTTGAATCATACTTTCTCCTCATACAGTCAAAATGTCACTTGTGACTGCCTCCAGTGTTGCACAAGCGTTATTGCAGGGGACAGTTTGAAGAAGTGTAATTTTAGGAAGGAGCACTGTCCCCATTCCACAGCGATCACGTGCAACATCACAGCTGATCTTTGGAACTCAGAGATGACATTGTAAGCATGGCAGTTAGCAAAAAAACCTTTCCCAGTGCAAACCAAGGAGAGGAGATCTGGAGCTGTCCCAGTAGCAGGGAGCTCATCAAAGTCTGCTTTGTTCCTCTGCAGACCCCATGAACTGTCTCTGTCTTCACATGTGTGGACTTGCTTTTGGTTTATGGTAATGAAAGCAAGAGGCAAATAAAGCCTCAGCTGCTCATGTGGCCATGAAGTATTGAATTTTTTATAAAGCTTAGTAACAGCTAACATGGCTTCACCAAGAGCAGATCGTGCCTGACAAATCTGGTGGCTTTCTATGGTGGGGTCACAGCCTCGGTGGATAAAGGAAGAGCAGCTGATGTTATCTACCTGGACTTGTGCAAAGCATTTGACACTGCCCCACATGACATCCTTGTCTCTAAACTGGAGAGGATGGATCACTCACTGGATGAGAAACTGGATTGATGGTCGCACTGAGAGTTGTGGTCAACAGCTTGATGTCTGAGTGAAGACCAGTGATGAGCAGTGTTCCTCAGGGATCAGTATTGGGACCAGTGCTATTCAACATCTTTGTCAGCAACATCGATGATGGGATTGAGTGCACCCTCAGCAAGTTTGCTGACAACACCAAGCTGTGTGGTGTGGTCGATGCACTGGAGGGAAGGGATGCCATCCAGACAGAGCTTGACAGACTGGAGAGGTGGGATCCTGCCAACCTCATGGAGTTCAATAAGGCCAAGTCCAAGGTCCCATGCATGGGTTGAGGCAATCCCAAGCACAAGTCCAGGCTGCATGGAGAAGGACTTGGGGGTGCTGGTGGATGAAAAGCTGGACATGAGCCAGCAGTGTGTGCTGGCAGCCCAGAAAGCCAACTGTATCCTGGGCTGTATCAGAAGTGTGGCCAGCAGGTCGAGGGAGGTGATTCTGCCCCTCTACTCTGCTGTTCTGAGACCTCACCTGGAGTGCTGCATCCAGCTGTGAAGCCCTCAACATCAGAAGGATATAGACTGGTTGGAGCGAGTCCAGAGGAGGCAGCAAAGATGCTCAGAAGGCTGGAGCACCTCTACTATGTGGACAGGCTGAGAGAGTTGGACTTGTTCAGCCTGGAGAAGAGAAGGCTCCAGGGAGACCTTATAGCACCTTCCAGTACCTGAAGGGGCCTACGAGGAAGCTGGGGGGGGACTTCTTACAAGGGCCTGTAGTGATAGGACAAGGGGTAATGGGTTTAAATTGAAAGTGGGGAGGTTTAGATTAGATATCAGGAAGAAGTTCTTCCTGGAGAGGGTGGTGAAGCACTGGAACAGGTTGCCCAGAGACATGGTGGATGCCCCATCCCTGGAAGAATTCCAGGCCAGGCTGGATGAGGCTTTGAGCAACCTGGTCTAGTGGAAGGTGTCCCTGTCCATGGCAGGGGGGTTGGAACTGGATGATCTTTAAGGTGTCTTCTAACCCAAACCAGTCTGTGATTCTATAAAGTGTCATTTTTCAAGTAATTTTCTAAAAGAGGACTGGAATACAAGTAGTGCTCAGGAACCAATATATCTTGAAAGTACTTTTTTTTTTTTTTTTTAATAAGGCTGGTAGAATACCATTACTCACCATAATGAACAATTTGGTTTTTACCATAACGGCACTGGGCTTAATGAACTCCGGATATTTCTGCAACTGGCTGTAGAGGTTCTCTTGTCATTTGGGATTTATAAATAGGTACTAGTACTTTTATCGCTGCTTTCTCCTAAGCAGGAAAGATCTGCATGGTGAAAGGTCAGCTAAGCTCAACTTTTTCTCTATTAAAACTTAGCAGAAGTTCTTAAATAACTTGATTTTTGCCTTTATCTAGGCTTCTGAATTGTTGATACTCAGCAAAACTATGCAGCTTCAATTAAACTATTATAGAGCCAACCTTATAAAATTCTACCATAGTTGTATAATAAATATTTCATTTCTTATTACTCCAGGTGCTATTTCATTTAAATTTAGCCTTCTGTGTTTGAGAGTGTCCATGTAAGTCTAACAGATTTAGGTAAAAAAAAGTTCACTGATTTGACCAAAGTGATGCTAATTTATGGGCTGAGTCACGAGTGCTGCATCTTCTGAACCTAATAGTTTATTGCTGAGCAAAAGAGAAGGTTAGCTGCTTTCTCTCATTTCATATTGTTTGATTTGCAGATCACTAATGCTGAACAGCAGGTCTGGTTTAGTAGTGTTACTTCTATCACATGTAGAAGGTGAGATGCCTATCCTTGTTTCTCCGCACTGACTTCCTAGAAACAGCAGCGTGATAATGAGTGCTGCTGAAGTCAGATCGGAAGGCAACTTGTGCCCCTGTCCTCATGGGGCACAAGTTAGTTGGGTTTAAATCTGCTTGGAGTCCCTGCCAGAAAACAGGCTTCGCAGCTGTACCTGAGGGCACTCTTTTGCTGGGTTAAGTGTTGGGAATGGGTGGAGGGGGAGAGCAGCTTTGTCTAATCTGGCAGCCCAAGCTGCATTTGGCTGGTGCAAAAAATTTCCTCTCAAGGAGCCCATGATTGGCAGCTCATTAAAATGCTGGATTAAAAAAAAAAAAAAAAAAGACCACAGAGGAAAACAAGTTCTTCAAAACCAGCATTTTTGTTTACAGATATCAAGACCTGTAGTTGAAGGAAGGACAAGAATAGCAATGATCTCTCTGCCTCTCAGCCCACTCAGGAGTAGTCACTGTCACTGCTCCCCTCTTTCTTTCACCTCAGTGCAGCTACTTCTGCCCTACACCTTCCTATACCTCCTTCACTTCTGGGCTGTAATTTTCAATGATCTGGTGCCCCTTTTAATTCTTGTCTTAGGTCTATGCATGGCTAACTGGGTAGTGCAGCTGGTGCTGAGCAAGCAGCTGTTTCTGGATGAACACCTTCGAACCACCTCTCTAAACACTTAACCATTTTATTTCTTACTGTTCCCTATCTCTTTATCCCATGTGTTTGAGCAAGACAAAATCACACAGGAGTATTCTCCTCCTGTAGGTGAATCCAGATAAAGCCTTCACTCTCCTCAGTAGCTTCATAGCGACCTATGGCTGTGATACGATGCAAAAGTGACTTGTTGGGCAGCTGGGGAATGACAATATTTGTTCACACTGGGGATAGCATCCAAGTCAAGGCTTTGAGCATCAAGGTGCATCTCCTGCAAGGCTCCAAGGATAAGGTCAAAATAATGAAAGCTCATCAGGTCTCAGTGAGACAATGAGGTGCCACTGACAGAAGAGGATGTGAAAAGGATCCCCAAGAGACTCCTGTTTGCCTGTCTCCATCTTTATTTCTCTTTTTCCCTCCCCATGGCTGGGACTGCCTCCTCCCCAGGCAGCAAGCTGGGCACAAAGATTTAGGCAGCTGCTTCACTTAAACAAAAAATACTTCCTTGTTAGTTCCTGTCTACCTTGATAACTGAAGGATGGTCACAAATCAGCCTAGTTTTATATCTTGTTTTATGAGAGGGGAACCACATTCTGTGAAGTCTTGGCACCACATTTTTGTTAGAAAAGCTCCAGTGTGGAGCTCTTGCCTGAGGAGTTTGACTCTTGGCTAGACAATGGAGAAGTTACTTGAGCTCTTTTAACCATCTGGCCCTGACAGCAGGCTCTGAGCGCTCCCAAACGCAGCCTGTGCGAGTCCCCCAGGAGCTCCTTGGGAGCCAGCACCAGGATTGGGACCTTGGCTCAGGCCCCCAGGCACGGCCTACTGAGGTACACAAATAGCTTGGTGTATTTATTTATTTACTTCTCCCCCTTACGAAAGTGGGCACTCCTTGCACAGCTCTGCACACCTCCTCTCTGCAGCAGCCTGATCCTGGAGACTAGAGCCAGAATAGCACCTCATCATCTCTTCTTCCTTGTCCATGCCTGTCGTGAAGTTATCCCTCTGGATAACATGTTCCTGGTGCAGAAAGCCGATATTCAGTACCCTTTGGCATCTCAGACCATGCACTGGCATTTCCGATCTCATTGTAAATGCCCTGTTGTGTCTCTTGCTCACTACTGATAACTCAGAAAGAATAAAAAAAAGATCAAAAAACAAGTGTAGTCACAGATGTCTCAATCCAGTAGCGTTTGAGACACCTTGCTGTCATAAGTTGGGGCTTTTTATCGGTAGGTATTTTGCAGGAGTAATTACATTTCACTGCCAGCAGCAAAGTACGTAGTTACTGACTTGAATCCAGCCCTATTCCCACTGATTCAGTAGGATTTGTTCACATCACTGTCAGATTTGGAAACCACAGGCAGTTTAGTTCGCTGTGTTTATATCCACTAGACATCACTTGGCACTGCGAACTCAGGGCCAAATTAGTCAAAGTGCACGCAGACGTTTTTGTTTGTGCAGCTTAATAACTTTGCGTCATCGCCTTGAAAAATGTAAACTGCGACGGTTCGCCTGCTTAGAGGGAAATGTAACAAGATCCGCACTCTATCCCTAAGCAAGCTTTAAAGGCCACGTTTTTCAGACAAATCAGATTATTTCAATATATAGGCTTATTTTGTAAGCTTTTTAAGTCTATTTCAAAATAGTATTTCAAATAGTATTTCAAAGTATGGTACTTCAAAGCAGCAGGGACTCATGCACCTTATTCATTGCTTTCCACTACGCTTCCTACTCCGAGCCAACACGACGGGCTGAAAGGAGCCAAGGCTGTCAAGGAAAAAAGTTCGGTTGTAAAATCCTGGGACCTGGGAGAAGAAGCAGCTGCTGGAATTACGTCACGTAGGCTGCCGTTATCATTCGGAGCTGTTCCTGAATGCATTATTATTGTGTTGGTCATTTATTAGAACACCGAGCTGCCGCCCGGCAGGTCTGCGCTGGAGGGAGGGCCGGCGCCGAGGCCGGTATTCCTGCGGGAAGAGTGCCATCGTGTGGGAAGCTCCCGCTGCAGGCAGGCACAGCGCTGCCTACCCACCGCACGCTTGCAAGAAAACCCCTTACCTCCTCTTGTTTTTCGTGGAATGTCAGTAAAATGACGATTTTTGTTTCTGAGAAATAGGAAGTTTTGGAACTAGGGACAGGTTGGCAGCGTTAAACCTTCTTCATCTGAACTATTTTTTTGGTCCCACAAATGGGAAAATTCACAAAGTGTTTACCAAGTCCAACAGAAGCAGGATCTCCCTTTTTCTGACTGTTAAGTTAATATGAAGTTAGATATTCATGCTCTTTGTAATTTCTCCTGACATGTATTTCATCTCTCAACATCTGTTTTCAGCTGTGTTTCACAAGCCTTCATTATGAGCATTCCGTTTCGCAAGATTTTCTGTGTAACAATACATTTACTATCCCTGGTTTCTGCTTCTTCTCTATGTTTTCCTTTAAATAATTGAACTTATATGTTACATCCATAAAGAAAATTGCCAACAATTAGCAGGAGTACAATTAGGCATAAATATCTGTTAAGGAACAAGCTGAAGTTCAGTGTCTTTATGCAAATGCCTATTGTTGAAAAGATGTCTTGTGTAATCAGGAATTATACTGACAAGTGAAGAATCATTTAATTAATGAGAATAGAGCAATCATTTGGATGGTTCATTCTATTACTGACTCAATCAAAGAGAGAAGATAGCCCTGCTCAGGGATTAGAGCTGCTGCTGGAAGAAATAAACCCCACAATGTTGTTCTGCTACTGCCTTGTGCAGACAGTACAATAATTCCTAAATATAAAACCACATATGCTAAATGTTTGGATTGGGCTTCGAAAATTAATCTGTTACTCCACAAGCACTTACACAAAAGGATTCTGTTTATGCCGACTACCTGCTGCTCCTGCTAATCTGTCAGACTGCAATATTTGGGCCAAAGCACTCACATAACTCCTAATACAGGATGCTAGGGCAGTGAGAACCAGAATTACAGTGAGTTGTGTAAACCTCTAAACCCTGTATGCCATGATGTAGAGTAGCATACGGACTGTGTTTGCAGTCATAGAGGAGCAGTTATAGTGGGAAAGGACCTCAGGAGGTCTCCAGCCCAGCCCTCTCTTCAAAGCAGGTCCAGTTAGGTCAGGTTGCTCTGGGCCTTGCCCAGTGGGCCTTTGAGTGTTGCTAAGGATGGAGATGCCACAGACTCTCTGTTCCAGTCTTTGACCTCTCCCATTTTCCTTTTTTCTAGTTGGAATTTCTCATGTTCCAGTTTGTCCCAGTTGCATCTCTTCTCTCTGGGTCCTCCGGGTCCAGCTTCTCTACATGCTCCCAACAAGCAGCTGTAGGCAGCAATGACAGCAGTCCTGAGCATGGTCCCCATGCCTCCAAAGCTCCTCTGAACACAGCTGTCTCATAACAGCTATTCTGTCTCGTGCAAAAGAACGGAGTGTCCTCCTGTCCTTGACTTATCCCTGCCCCCACAGGAAGGTTTGGGATGGGGCTTCCCTAAGCTGGTGTTGGGTTTGGGATAATTAATAATATAGCACACGTGACCCTTGTTTGCCATTCTCCAGGGCTGGACCTTCCGTGGTGTACTGTCAGCAGCCATTGCGCAGAATTTGTCCCACTTCTGATTCACCAAGCCAGAACACGGTGATTCTGGCATCTCCAAAGCCATGTGTATCACCTACAGTCTGCTCCGCAAGGGCACTGTTCCCATTGGTACAGCACAGAGGTGTACAAGCAGTTTCCCGCTGAACAGGTTGGGATCTCAGCCATGGGACGTACTTCTAGGTAGGGAGCGAAAACTCACTCCAGAGTTGTTCAGGGATTTAAGCTGCTGATGGCTGCGTGAAGTCTCCCATTTCTGGTAAGACCACAGCATGGTCATTTGGATGTGCCATAGAAAATTTGGTGGTTTCATTGACATGCCTACCTGTTCAAGTGTCACTAGAGATTGAATGGTCTCTGTACAGAGCAGTTTCCCTGTGCTTCTGAGGTGCATTCAAGCTCCTTCTCATAACACTGCATTTTTCTGAGGCTGAGTTTGGCCACTGCATTGAGCTGTTATGATAGCCCTGAGTCAGTGGGGCAGCTTTACTTCCTCCTTTGACACAGTACAGTCTCTGGTAGCGACATCTCAGACCTCTGCTGGTTTGTGTGCACTTGGATTTTTTCCATGCTGTGTCAGATGATTACACAAGTAATTGTTTGCCTTCCAACACTGAAAAGAAAAACAAATTTATTACTTGAAGGAAAACATTCCCCCTGGTTTATTCTTTTTAAGTGTAATTGTTGAATTTTTTGTTTTGGGTAACCAGATGCACCCACCTGCGACTCTTGTCACTTCTGGATGTTTTTAAAAAAACACTCTCCTGAGGAATAAATGAGCTAAATATGAAAATCTTCTTCCAAATAAAATTCTCATTTCTCAAATTATTCATCCCACGGGACGTCTACCTAAATACGCTGGCCTTGCGAACTGCCCGGTAAATTTGTGGTGGTGGGCTGGGTACATAGGTGTGAGGATGAGCGAATTCTGCAGCAAGGAACCTTCCTATGGAAATTGCTCCCATTGAGGAAGATTAGTTTAGGTCTTTAGTGACTGCAACTAATACAGTTCTGCTCTCTCTCCAAAGTAGCAAGTAGGTAACCTAATAAAGATCAGTTTACAATAAGGTAACGTGTGCCCTGTCGTACATCTGAACTGTATTTTCCTTTTCTTTTTTTTTTTTTAATTGAAATGTCTCTTCTCCAGTGATTAAAGTGCAGAGTATATATTGTCAAACACCTAATGCACTACAAAAGTCAATTGACATAGTCTGCAGTGAAAGCTGGTTAAGAAAATACAATCTACTAAGTAAAGCATTTTCATTAAAGGTCTTCATTAAAGGTCAAAGAAGGAAAGTGAGACTTGTATGTGCCTTCCTGTATCTAGAGTGGAGCACAGATACCCATATGCTCAGTCTTACAGATAACCCTGTATTCTGGCTTTCTTTTCTGGCTGAATCACTCCATCTGGATCCGTCAGCTCCTTGGCCTTCCGAGGCACATGGGGAGGTTGCAAGTAGTCAGATTACATCCTCGTGCTCTCAGGTGCCACCTCCACTGCCTCACGGTAACCCCTGACTCTCTGCTTTCTCCTCAAGGATTTTGGAGCTGCAGCAGAACGGTGACATGGACATACTGAAGCATAAGTGGTGGCCAAAGAATGGTCAATGCGATCTTTACTCATCTGTGGATACCAAACAGAAAGGAGGTGCCCTGGACATAAAAAGTTTTGCAGGTGTTTTCTGCATCCTCGCTGCTGGGATTGTCCTATCCTGTTTCATTGCCATGTTGGAAACGTGGTGGAATAAAAGGAAAGGCTCCCGGGTTCCATCAAAAGAGGTATTAGACCCTCCATTTCTCCTGGGGAATTTTCATGCACCCTGAAAATTGCTGTCTTGACTTTATAGTATTAGAGAAGGTAGAGAATCAAATTCAGAGAAATTTCCTTAGCTTCCTGATTTTTTGAAGGTAAATGTTGTCCCTCAAAATCTCTTTAGCTATTCATTCTAGAAACGTTTGAATTACATTTAGAAAAAAAGTATATTGGTGTATAAATATGCAACTATTCTAAGTAAAGCACAACTGTTTCTTCTAGAATAGTACATTATTAATGCATCAATATTTAGTTCATTATTCCCATTGGTAAGAGCTAATTCTCACCAGTAAGTTCAAAGGTTTCTTGGCTTCTTCAAGAATATAGCCCCTAAGCTCCATGGCTGAGTCTTTCAAAATAGATTTGCAAAGTTTAGCCCTTTAATCAGCAGTTAGCTGTTTAAATAAGCTTGGCCCCATTTTCAGAAATGTTAACCTCTTTAGACTTCCTTGAACTTCAGTTCTCATTATTTAATCTGAAGTCCAGGGAAGCAAGAGTACGTTAGATATTTCAGATTCAGGCCAGATTTATTTATGAAATCTACTACAGACTTGTTGCAGAAAATCTTGGAAAGGAGACCACAGGAAGATCTGTTATTTTACACCTGAGATGAGTTTGCTTCTACACCTGCGTGTGTAAAGCTTTCCCTCCGGTGGCAATCTATCCATCTCTTTATCAGCCATGTGAGCCTTATATAGTCTTAATACAAATTTCTTACCTTCATAATTAAGTCTTTATCTGTACAAGATATGAGAAAAACATTAGGGGGAAAAAAAAAAAGGTTATTAAAATGTGCTTGGCAGCGATGCCCAAAGCTGAACAGAAATACGAGCTTTAATGTAGCACTACCAATTATAGCTTTTCTATCTGTGTAGCTTAGACACATCTTTGTAGCTTGTGGGGTATTGCTGTTAATTTGTGTGCAGTGGTCTCACCTTCTCTGCAGTTTCTCCATTGCATTTATTTCTGCTAATCTAATGCTGTGTAATCAGGCAGGATTAATTACACTACCTAATTAGACAGCATTGACACTGATGTTAGAATGCGTTTAATCTTATCTTGACTGTTTTAATTCCCAAGCTTTTTTTTTGTTCAAGATCTGGACAAGACCATTATTAAAAGAAACAAAAAAAAAGGACCTCTAGTCTTTAAATTGGGTTTCTCAGGAATAGAAACCCTATAGTTTCAACCAGTAAATTATTTTAAAAACTTAAAATGTACTTGATTGCCATTTACCCAAAATGTCAGAACTACATTCTTCATATTTATCTGGTACAAAACATAAAAATAAATAACAAAGGAAAAGAAAAAACAATATGGATATTTTATATAACTATACAATTTCCTATTTCAATTTTCAAATGCAGAGAAATTCCAGTGTATACTTTCTACAAATGGTATAATTTGGCCTCCTTGATCTTTGTTACGTGGTCATTAGCTTAGCAGTTAAAATTGCCTCTCAATGCTGAATTGAAAAGCTTGGCTCAAAACTGAGTTTAACATGGACGTATGTGCTGAATGTCCCCACTATCCTGGATGTGGGGGTCATTCAACAAAGAAATACATCTTAACTAACTTTCTTAAAATTCATTTTAGCTTCCATGAAATCCATTGGCTCTTCCAGGCCACTAGTCCAGAATCGGGGGTCAGATTGGGCCAGTTTGTGGTCAGCAAGCTAACCCTTTTTCCTGGTGGCTGCCATCTTGTGCTCCAGAATGCAAGCATTTATACTGAAAAAATTGTCTTATGGTTGTGAAGATAACATTTGGTCGCATACCAGAAGTAATCCATTCAGTGATGTCTGCCTGAGTCTGCAGACAGCCTTAAACAGTAGCTCTGAGAGAAGTATGAACCACCCCAGTAATCTCAATGGGATGTTGACTCTGAAGCCTGATGATAATTTAAATGTGAAAACTGCTGAATATTTCCCTACTGATCACACAAGAGAGAAGAGGAAAGATCATATTATGGAGATATGCACAATCTTACTGTGAGTGGGTCTAATTTTGGTGTATCAATTGGGTGGAGATTGGGTTGTGGGCTAAGCATGGGAGAATATCACCGCTTATTTATTTTCACTGGTCTGACCCTAGCCCCAAATGCATCTCTGTAAGAGAAGAAAGAGGAATCTGTTGAGTAACTCACAGAGGCTCAGAAGTGATGAAATTCCAATCTTTTCTCAATTGACATTTTACATGACAAAGTGTTTGTGTGGTTTTTTCAAAATTAAAACCAAACAAAAAACCCAAAACCAAAACACACACAAAAAAAAAAAAAAAAAGGAAAATTTAGGACTGTCCCTCAGAGACATAGTCATGACTTGCACGTGCTAGCAGAGCCTCTGTATATTTCTTTAGTTTTCGATGTGGCCCCAGTTCTCCTGCATCCATATGCAGCTCCAAAGTTTTTAGGAGAGAGCGTTTGGTGAATGCGTTTGGTTTTGGTGTCACCTGTGTGGTTGTTATGTGCATCCATGTCTATGTCCACCTGTGAATAAACTATAGACAGAAAGCCAAGTCCGAGAAATGAGCGCTGCATTTTTTCCCTCCCGTGATGAGCCCAAACCAAAGCCTTTGTGGTCAGTGATCGTCCAGTCACCAGGAGATCCTTGTTGGCCCGCTCCCTGCCCCCTTTCCCTATGGTTTCTGTCCATGTCCCAGTCCTCGGAGGGTAAAATCACGGAGGGGAGCTGGCCTCTCAGCCTCCTTCCAGTCGGGCTCTGTGTTCGGCGTGGTACCAGTGCAAATATTCAGTGATCCATTTTGCTAAGCAGATGAACTCCTGCAGTTTGTTCTAGGTGTGGACTTTTTCAGAGTGCTTGACTTCATTCCTAGACAAAGGAGGGAATCTCAAGCCTGTTCGGTATACTAGGAGTTTTGCCATTGATTCAGGGAGCTCTGCATCAAGCCAGTCATTGAATTGCAGTGATCAAGGCTGGAAGTCATCAGTGCACATCTGTCGGCTGCCTAATTACTCTCTGTGAGGTCCTAGAGTGTGAGATATTTCTAGTGGCCTGGAAGAGCCAGTAGATTTCACAGAGATTAAGGTAAATTTTAAGGTTAGTTGAAATTGATTTTTGTTCTGAATGAGCTGCACTATCTAAACTGAGGGAATACCCCTGTATGTGTATACTTAATGCCGCTTTGAATTAAGCTTTGCAGTTTAATAGAAATACCTGTGCACAATACAGGTGATTTATTTGGTCACCCAGGACTTTCTCCTCTCTTTTTCTTTTTTTTAACTTCTGTGCATTTAAATTCTGGATCATAACAAACAAACCTGTGTAACTGAGTTCTGTGGGAGGAGAGGTTTAAGATGGAAAAGGGACAGAGGTAAGAGAAGGGTTGATATACTATAATAAATATCCCAGTCCTTCTCTCACCCACAAGAACGCAGTTCCACCAGAATTGGTGGAATTGCTTCTTTGTAGGTAAGGGGAGAATGAATCCTTCTTTTGACGTAATTTAAAATTGCTTGGTGTACTCCATTCTGTGGGATGTCAGTGAGTCACCAGTGTTTGGATTTTTGTCTGGAAGTTCAGCTTTTCTATGCAGCAATTTGTATCATAAAGCAAAAAGCAACCTGGGATGTTTTAACCCTTCCTTAAGCCCTGAGGGAATGACAAGGATGGCAGCCTGACCCCTCAGAGCCTCCCATGTTGACATTCAAGCTTAGTCCTCATTGCAGCGTTGAAGAACTGGCATCAACCCAGGCATTTGAGATTACACTTTGCCTTCATGGTGCAAAGTTTACTGCTATTCAGCTGTTGCTAGCCCAACCCACCTAGCTCCGCACCCAGCTTTTCCTGACAGAAACAGAAACCGACTGGTGGAGCTTGGAGATGTGTTGTTCGGATTCAGGGTTTGAAGGTAGCTGTGGTGTAAGGGTCTGCCTCTGGGCTTAGCCCACACAGCTTCAGCTGGTGCGGGTGTTTGCTGGGGACGTTCAGGGATGCTGTCAGCTAACAGTCAGCTGTAGTTGATTGTACGTTGTGCTTCCCAAGCAGTTCTGATCGCACTGTCAAGCTTCAACTCAGCACAAATGGCGATGGTGAGCGGTGCCTCTTGTTTTTCTCATTCCCCAGGACGACAAGGAGATCGACCTGGAGCACCTCCACAGGCGTGTGAACAGCCTCTGCACAGACGACGACAGTCCCCATAAACAGTTCTCCACCTCATCGATTGACTTGACCCCACTGGACATTGACACTTTACCCACACGCCAGGCACTGGAGCAAATCAGTGACTTCAGAAACACTCACATCACCACAACCACCTTCATACCAGAACAGATCCAGACTCTGAGCCGCACGCTGTCTGCTAAAGCTGCTTCGGGTTTCTCCTTCGGCAGTGTGCCCGAGCACCGAACTGGCCCGTTCAGGCACAGGGCACCCAATGGGGGCTTTTTCAGAAGTCCCATCAAAACAATGTCATCTATCCCTTACCAACCAACCCCTACTCTGGGGCTGAATATTGTTAGTGACCCAGACCGAGGCACCTCCATCTGAGCGTCAGACCAAGTTTCCTCACTGTTTCTTTTTTAGGACTCCCTTTGCGAGGAGCACCTGTAATATTGTGGGACTAACATGGATGTAACCTTTTTGCTTTTCCTTAGTTTTTTGTTTTGAGGGTTTTTTTAATTTGTTTGTGGGTTATTTTCTTTGGGGGGGGGTGTCCTTTTTTTTTTAATTTTATTTAAGAATCAGGATTGTTAGTAACAACTCTTCTCTGCTTTCTCAGTCTGGTCTCCTCTGTCTCTCCTTATTCTCTTTATTACTTGAATTGCTTATTCTTTCACCACGATAGGTTTTGGTTACTTCAGGCTTCTCATATACTTTAAATATAGGAAACGTGCAGCAAACCATGCATAGAAAACTCCTGATTACTTTACAGAAGGGCATTCGCTCCTCCTCCCCCACTGCCTTTTTTTAATATAATTGCAATAACTTAAGTCCTTTTCGTGTATTCTGCTGCATCCAATCAGTGCTCCACTGCTGTGTGTCCTTTTAACTGTGGACCAAAGGCAAACCCTGCAGTTTAAAAAAATGAAAAATTAAAAAAAAAAAGGCAAAAAGGAAAAAAAAAGGCAAGCAAAATAAATTAAGTTAAAGGATCATTCAGGCCCCATAATACAAGAATGCAATTTTGTAGGATTACAAAAAGCCATTACTATGCCAGTAAAGACTACAGTTAAACCTACTTTTGCACTGCAACAGTGCATATGACCTTTATGTGATTGTACAGTGTTAAAAGTTTTTCTTATGTACAGTAAACTGTATCATATGGCAGAAGCCTCTGTTGTGTTAAATAAATTAGTATCTCATACAGATATATATATACATATATACACACACAGGTATGTATATATATATACATGTATATATAGCTATAAAATGGCAGCCGTTGCTGTTGCAATTCATTTAATAAAGCTTTAGTAAAAATGTGTTGTATACAGGAAAGATGTACAGTGCAGGGGGTCTTTTCATTTAGAAAAGACAGGTTGCTTTAACGTTATTCTGACTTGCATCGTTTGCCAACAGAGCGTATTTTATACTTTTTTATTAGAACATCCGGGGCAATTTAACGTTTGTACCTAGATGTAACTCCTTTGGTTAGGTTTTGCGTTGGCTACCAAGCATTCTGTAAGGCTAACCTTGGTAATTTTACTTTTCATTAATTAGGCAAATGGAACTCTCTCTTAGGTATGCCATGTTCATGAACAACTGATAGAGCTCTAGAGAAGTTTAAACATAGATCAAAGGTTAATAAATGATTTTCCAAATCAGCACAGTTGATGAATACAATAGTGGTGTTAGTGGAGGGGGAAAAAAAAAAAAAAAAACCCACACCTTGAGAAATACAGATGTGGCCTTAACTATAATCATGTATTGTTCTAAGGACAAAAAATACGAACAGGCGTTCATTTTAACCCTTTATATGTTAAGTTAGTTTTAGAGGAGCTATGTATTATTTACATTAGTGCCAACTGTATAGAACAAGAGAACGAACAGCAGTGAGAGCAAAACCAGTGCCCACCTTGGCACCAGCTTTTTAAAGTAACACTGTTACCCGTTAGAAACTTAGGAAGAGCTTTCAATTTGTAATCCTTAAAACTAAAAATGCGGTTAAGTAGAAAGCAAGCAGTTTATCCTGTGAGGTTTTTGGTTTGGTTTTGTTTTTAACACAACCATACACTTACTTTAACCTAACTCATTCTTTGGCTAGGATTAATAGGAATCAGCCTATGTGATTTGCTTTAGGATAAATAAAAAGGTATATTCTTCAGATCTATTCTATTTTGATGCTAATTCTGTTCTGGGGGAGCATCTTGTACTGTCACTGTTTTTTGTACTAAATCTTCAAATATTGTCTACTGTGTAAGGCAGAACGAATTCTTATCGTGCAGAAGGCCATTTTGTTTCCAGGGTAGCAAGTGTCTAAGAGCATGCACAACTTGCTTCCCCCTTGTAACATTCATGAACTCATCCACACTTCTGAGCACGATAAAAACAACAAAAAAAAGAAAAGTTCTCTCCAACAAGCTATGTAGGGACATACCAGATGTTGCAGTGATTTTAGCTATTAAAAAAAACCTGTTAACCATGTACGATATTTAAAATAGGCCTATTTTGACGTGTTGCCTATTATACAGATACACAAAACACTTTTTGGAGGCCTCAGTTACAAGTGGCAGAGCTTTCTGTGTATAATTTGTCTAAATAATTTGTCTAATAAAATTGTTTTTTAAACTTGTGTTTCCTCGTGGTTCAGTGCTAAGTGTTGTGGGATTTTTGGTCTGTGGCGAGGCATCCACCCACCAACACTTTTGCCACGCCATTAACTGAAAGGGGGGATTTAGCCCATGGAGATGGGGTGAGCTCACCAGCTCAGTGTAGAGAACCCATGGAAATCACCAAGATTTACAGTGTGTATCCATATCAGACTTAGATTTCAGAAAACACATGTTTTGGAGAATGATTTTAGAGTTCATTGGCACTGACATGTAAGGGATGTGATTTGTAGAAATACTGCATCCCACCTCCATAATCTTTAGTGTAATCTAGGAATTTTCTTGGAACTTGGTCATTATTTCTATAGAATCACATTCTGCCGTCTTTATTTGCACAGAAGCTAGTTGGGTCTGACACTGGACGTACACTGCCCTTATATTTTACAAAAGTTTTAGTGTGAGAGAAGGTAGCCCGCATTGCATTATGGCCCTGTCAGTCTTTAAGTGTCGTTAACATGTTAAACTTAATGGCCTCGTCACTAGTAAGACATGCAGCATGTACTGCAATAACCTCCGTCATGATGATTTAACTTGCAGCATCTGAAGTTTGTCTGCTGGCTTTTTACATTCAGTATATTTCATTCACTGAATAATGTTTTTGACCTCACAATTCTCTACTAAGCTTAACAGGCATTCAGGGGAATTCATTTTATGGTTTAAAAAATATGTTGGAAGAAGTCCGCAGTTCGCTGCCACATTTTTTAAAAAATCTGAATCCAGGTAACATAAAAATCTAAAGGTGGTTAGATTATTTAAAGTGACTTGAGGTAAAAATGTAAAGGTGCCTACACACGAATGCCAATAGGCACATGCGTGAGTGGGCACTAAATGCCTAGCAGCAGGATGCTAGAAGCATTTGTAATCTGGCTACTTTCATTATTCCATAAAAACCAGCCAAGAGACCAGCTCTACTTACTTTCTCTGAGGCAGAGCTATGGCAAACTGAGGCACTGACCCTATGAGCCCTTATGCACATAACAGTGTCTAGTCGGTGTTCCCTTAGCCACAAAGAAGTTTGCATGGTCAGGGTCCTAGTTTTAGGCTATTTCTAATCTGAGTAGTAGTCATGGCCCCTTGGAAAGTGCTGTCCTGCTGGCATCGCAAGTCATTCACTTTAACCTAGGCACCGTCCCAGTCACTCACGCTCACAGGTAGAGCTCTCTCGAGCTAGGTAGTTTTACAGATGCTACCTGTGTACTCGCTAAAACAGGCTACATTAAGGTGAACCCTATATGACACTTCTCCCTTTCTTTAAATAAAAATGCAATGAAGAAATAGTGTTGAAGACTGTCAAGTGCGTCTGCTGCAGTAGCTCCACCAGAAACACACACCAGCTGTATGTAAAAGTGTGTTGTTCACCTGGTGATTCCAGTCACGCAACCCTTTTGACGTACCAGCTACAGACAAACAGGGAGCAGTTAAAGAAAATGTATTTATCCGATTTCAAAGAATCACTGAGGAAGACGTTTGTATTGACCAACAGTGACATACCTGGAGATAAAAACTAGTCCTGCTGTGCTAATCAAGTGAATGATTACAGCTGTCACAGACTCAGCTGCAGCACCACCAGAGCCAAAGTGCCCCAGGTTTCCCTCCTGTCTTCTCAAAGTGCTAGTACCATTTCCCTAAACAGATCAGACTTTTTAGAAGTATCTTCTTCTCTTCCACACTCATGTCAGATGCTACAAAGTGATGAGAATGTTCTGTGCTGGAAGGCTCACTGTAGCTGGATCAGTACAGCATACAGGTGGTTAATACCCCAGAGGAGTTTGATTTCTCAAGTCTGCACAAAGGTGATGACATAAAAAGTCACACAGCTTCCCATGTGCATGCTCATAGGTGTAGCTAACCGAAAGAATAGGTCCTTCAAAACAATAAAGGCATCATGCCAACACAGCCCTGCTTTACCCATTTTTCTCTCAGCCCAGCTATCCCTGGTTCCTCTTCACTCTCTGGACCTGTTTTGAAATAAATGTCAAAATCAAGCTTCTCCTCCTGGGTCACAAATCTTTTGATAAACACTGGGACATGAACACACGCATCCACAGATCACACCAAGACCAGTGGGCAACGGCAAATTCATCATCACAACCTATCAGCTTGTCATGTCTCACACGAGGCGTCGTTCACGAGGTAGAAAACAGAAGCCTCCAAAGGAAGGTCGGTGCAGGCAAAATGATTCACGACCTAATGAATTCCTAACCAAAAAAAAAATGGTTCCAATGCCTCAAAATTACAGAAGCCATGAATTTCATGAAAAAAATATTACCTTTCAAGACGTATAGGTATAAAAATAAATTTACTCTCTGTCGAGACTTACAAAATCTGCCCCCCATCCCATTCATCACAGTGGTGTGACGCTTTGCATGTACTACAGAATTTATAATGTTCATCAGAAGGAGGGAAAGTTCTACAGCCAGAAAACTGAACTGTCAAGTCAGTAACTGCTGTGCTCCAGGTCACACCAGCAACATGAGG
Source organism: Eurypyga helias (assembly GCF_000690775.1). NCBI lineage: Eukaryota > Metazoa > Chordata > Aves > Eurypygiformes > Eurypygidae > Eurypyga > Eurypyga helias. Next base: position 89,267 of record NW_010226406.1, read on the forward strand.
CAGAAGCAAGTATTCAATGTCTCAGAATAAGTTCGCTGCTCAAGTGAAAGCGGAAAAATAAACCTTTCCTCCCCAAAATGCTCAGAGGACTTTTAGCTGAGGGTACTGGGGTAAGAAGGAGGAAAGCAGGGCCTCCAGGAGAGGGTTCCACCACCCAGGTGAGTAGGCAATGTCTGTCCCAATCACAGGCCAGAGACACAATTCCATCACTGTTCCTTCTACCCCAGCAGGCAGTTCAGGCCAGTTTTGGCCCCTTAAAAGCAGCAGGGGTTGTTAGGTACATATGTGAGGCTTGTAAGCACGGCTATAGGGGGCAGATCTGTAGATCACCGATTTGTCCCACCAGAAGTGGTGTGTGAGCCCACCACCAGCTGGAGAATGCCACGTGTTGGGGCAGGAGCTGTTTCTGTGCTAGGCTAGCATCCCACAATGGGGAGCTTGCCCCAGAGGTGCCGGTCATGCTGCCCAAAGCAAGGTGTATGTGAACAGACGCAATGACGGTATGAGCCCCAGCACAAATGCCTGGAACCAGTAACTACCATACCAGTGGAAAAAGCAAGCTACCTGCAGCACAGCAAGCACAGGATACCCCTCCACCATGACATGACAGCTCAGTGTTCATGTAGCAGTATTCCTACCACCAATAGTAAGGCCAACTATTCTTTCAATGCAGGATAATTTTTTCCCCCTTCTAAAAAACTAGAATACTTGTGTCTCATTCCTTGTTCCAAGCAGGTGATGGGCCAAGACAACATGGTATAAAGGACTGAAGGACCAAAACAAAAATTAACAACAGCTTTATTGGCAAATCCAGCTATCATAGAATGGTTTGGGTTGGAAAGAACCTTAAAGATCATCTAGTTCCACTCCCCTGCCATGGGCAGGGACACCTTGCACTAGACCAGGTTGCTCAAAACCCCATCCAGCTATCATCCATTATAAGACTGGTCCTCCCAAATCAAAATAAAGAGTTCAAGGAAAACCCATTAATTAACACAAAGAGGGGTGGAGCAGACGCATGTCTTCATGAGACAGCTGTTGCACTCCCCAAGTAATCACGCAGCTGCAGGTGTTTCCCACCCACACCGCAGGCAGCACGGCAGCCTAACATCTTGGACTCACAGGGAGTGGAAACCGGTAGCTCAGGTACAGCCTCTGTCGAGGTGTAACACTAGGGTTTGCTTCACAGCCCCACAGGTGCCTCACGTTACAACCCACCAGGTGAGTGCTCTGCAGCAGGGCTCATCCCCACAGCTCTGTTTCAGCTGCCTGCCATTCAAAGAAAGACTCAGGGATGCCGCTTAGTCCCCTTACTCGACTGCAGAGGAACCTTCCTTTCCCACTTGGCAAATCCAGAAGATGCTGTGGCAAGCACTTTGCCTGGGAGCCATGGTGTGAAGGCAGTAAATGTTCTATGATTGCTAAAAATGAAAAGGCACAGTTGTGGGGACAAAACAACACCACACCTTCTCACAGGTTTTTTTGTGTCATATTTGCCTTGCTCTGCCAGTCTAGCCCCTGCCAAGTGCCAGAAAAAAAAAAGGGGGGGGGTGGTGTGGTAGTGGGGTTGGGCAGCTGTGTGAGTGCATTGTAGCCCTGCCACCGCTGGTAAGCTTGCCTTTCTCCCCCACTGCCAGGGACATGCTTCTTCACACACACAGTGGGGAGGTCTTGTTTGGTTTTGATTATTCCCTGGATATGAATATTCACTGTGGACCACAGTAAGAGTAATCACAGCTGACCCATGTTGTTACTAATTAATTCTTTTGCTTACACACGGGGGAACAGGAGAAAGAGAGCAAATACTGTGAACAAAGCTAATGATGTGGTCACTTGTTACTCTTACTATCTGACACATTTTTAAGGAACAGTCTCTGTGGCATGATGGCAAACACAGCAAGAAACTGATGTAGTGTAACAGAAGAGCACGTGGCTTTACGAAATAGTGCTCAGGCAACACTGGAATGGTTTGTCTTGCGCTAACTGCTACAGACCTTTCTTAGTAACACCTGCTGTTGATCGGATCGGGTTTTTATCTCTGCAGGTTTAGGAGACTGCAGATTAATTTGTCTTCTCCCCAAGCCCAACAAAAAAGAGTTCCCTAAAACCACTTTATATATAGATACAGAAAAATCCCATTAGATTATCTATACAATACAGAAGGTATAGCTGATATGGGACACAGGGAGCTTCATTTTTCCTGCAAGATGAAAGCTAGGTAGAAGTAGAGCAGATGCACCTGGAAATCTGATTTTTTACTATTAAATCTATTTATTGTCTTCAATAAATATCGCTGATCTTCAGTTTTAAAGGCTTGCTGTATCATCTGACAAATGTAGGCCTATTTTTATGTATATTTGGTCTGTTACATGAGTTGTTTGAAAAGGGAAAACATTTCTGTATATATTTCTAAATATTTATTCCATAAATACTGATACATACAAGCAGCTTTCCTTCTAAAACTTACAGCCAGTGGGTTATCATCTATGGTACACAGTCATACCTGCTGGAGTGTAAATAGAAGTTACGAATTTCTATGTCACAGGTTGAAGCCATGTAAGGAAATAGCAGGTGCAGCGCTTTTGCATACGTATCTCCATTCATTGACCCACACTTCGTGGCTCCTCGCTGCTGCCAATGGCCTTGCACAGGCAAGCTGCATTCCCCATGGCGAGGGAGCCGGGGTGTTTTGGCTGCAGGCAGGAACCTGCTGAAGGCTTCCATAGTGGTTCACCTACCCCTCCCCAACTCCTGGACCTCTCTACAGCCTTAGAAATTCCCATCCAGCCTTGGCCATTGTGCAGGCAGTTTGGCGGTTAGGCATCCCTTGACCATACCAAGCACTCCTGCATTGCTAAGGTGAGGAATGGCACTAACCATACTGGGAATTCAGTTGCCTGACCACCATGTGTACCGGGAATTCGACCACCTGGCCACAATGGGGAATAAGAATGGAATAACTAATCATTCCATGACAACCCTGAAACACGTCAGAACTCAGGTAGGTTGGTACCAGCCATTGCTGGCAGTCCTGTAATTACCAACCTAGACTGTGGCCAGATTGGAAAATTACTAATGCCTAAAGCAAATCATCTCATGACCCTATAAACAGTGGTCCCAACTGAGGCTCTTTGAGCTCTCCTGGACTGCAGCAGGCTGCACCCAGCATCCTCCTCTGAGCGGCATGCTTCTCAGAGCTCATGGACTCTGAAGTGTGCAAGATCAGAGGAAAGTTGAGGGCCTGGGCCGAAACCCTCACTGCTTGAGACTCGACACTTCACCTGTTGAGAGATGCAAAGGTGTCGGATGTGAATATGTTCACTGAGGTCAAGGGGAAATTTTAGGAGGTACAGATACCTTTGTATTTGTATATACCTTTGTGTATATATATCTCTAGCTATAATCTGTATGCATGTGCATGTAATTTGATTTTAAGAACTTTGTTAAGTCTTTAATTAAGCTGTTATGTTGGTTCATTGATAATGAAGCTACCTAATCTAACCTTGTGATTTATCTTAATAGTGTTAATGAGCTTTAAATTACTGCTATCCTACCTCAAGTTGCTGCAGTTCCAAAATCTTACAAAATACAAGATCATACATTATATCATCACACTGAGATCCTGCACCTAATCCCTTCAGACATAAACCACTGATTAAGTCCAGGACTAGGAGTGGATCCAGCCGCACCTAGGCTCCTCTCAGAAGTTTAGGAAGCATGGGGGTCCACTCTGAACCTCATGACTCAACGGGAGGGTCTCCCTCACCTGCTTTCCCTAATCCCTAGATAAATCACACAAATCTGATTCTGACTCCATTTCCCCCAATCTGTGTGTCAGTCATTCTAACCCAATTCTAATTTGATTTCATTTCGGTATGCTTTTGCCATGTTGAGTAAGTGACAGAGCGGACCTCACCATCGAACTCTGTTGTCACACCTTTCACAAATTCGCACTAAAATCGCCTTTCCCCGTAACACCCGTGAGGGTGACCTTTTGAGCGGCCTAAATCACCCCTTCACCGCAGCTCCCAGCCCTGCCCGTCCGCGGGGCTGGGGCTGCCGACAGCCCGGCCACCCGTGGCACCAGGGAAGGGTCGGTGCTGCCCCGCAGGGATGCTGCTCCGCAGGGATGCTGGTCAGCCTGCGGTGCTCCGCCAGCTTTGCCCCTTGTGGGGGAGCAAAGGAAGAGTTTGGGGAGCTACTTTTCCCAGCAGGGAGGCCGGCGGTCCCCACCCCCGCCCAGGGGCTCGGCAAGTGCCTGACCAGCCTTTGCCCTGAGCTAAGCGGGGCGGGAAAGCAGCTGCGGAGGAGCAGGAGCGAGGTTT